>NW_024747874.1:0-17374 GCF_018991925.1 Homarus americanus | reverse complement strand
GAGTTAGGCGTGGTGCCCAGAGACTTTCCCGAGCAGATCCCAGCTGCTCGTTACACCGCCAGCAGGGTGCGTGAGTCGACGAGCGACGCGCCTGGCGCTGCCACACAGAGCTGCCCAGAACCTGCGTCCACTCCCTCCCCGCCTCCACCCAAGTCACGGCTGCTTCCTCTTCACAGCGAGACGTCCCCTTCAGCCGCAAGGGCCTACTTCCTGAAGGAGTACTCGGATGTGCTGGTGACGA
Source organism: Homarus americanus (assembly GCF_018991925.1). Taxonomy (NCBI): domain Eukaryota; kingdom Metazoa; phylum Arthropoda; class Malacostraca; order Decapoda; family Nephropidae; genus Homarus; species Homarus americanus. The sequence goes on along the minus strand of NW_024747874.1, from coordinate 17,133 downwards.
AGGAGGCCCTACGGACCGCGCCACTGAAGGCTATGGCGGGTCCGCCTATGAGGATACACCTGCGGGAAGATGCACTGCCGTTTGCCATACACACTCCCCGGTTGATTCCTCTCGCCTTCAGGGATTCAGTCAAGAAGGAACTGGATTCCATGGTGGCCCAGGGTGTCATCGTACCCGTTGGTGACGACCCATCCCCTTGGTGCCACCCTCTAGTCGCTGTGGCTAAGACTAACGGTGGAGTGCAGATTACTACCGACTTGTCTAAGCTTAACAGCCAGGTGTCCCGTCCCGCCCACCCTTCACCCACACCTTTTGCAGCTATACGGAGTGTGGATCCGAAGGTACGGCACTTCTCGACGATGGACGCCCTCTGTGGTTACTGGCAGATCCCACTGAAGAAGGAGGATCAGCCACTGACCACTTTCATCACGCCTTACGGACGCTTCCGCTACTGCCGTGGCCCTATGGGATTCGCTGCTACGGGGGACGCCTTCTGTCTCCGTGGTGACATGGCACTTCAAGGCGTGACCAACTGCGTGAAGGTAGTGGATGACGTCCTCCTCTACGATGAGGACTACCTGACGCATCTTCGCCGCATCGACGAGGTACTGACCAGGTGTAGGACGCACGGCATCACTCTGAATGCCGAGAAGTTCGTCTTGGCCGCACCTGCAGTGTCTTTCTGCGGCTACCGACTCTCAAGGGATGGCATTGCTGCGGACCCGGAGAAAGTTCGCGCCATAGCGGACTTTGCGAAACCTGCCAACCTTACGGATCTCAGGTCTTTCATGGGCCTGGTGAACCAGCTGGCAGAATTTTCCCCTGACGTCTCCGCCGCTGCCGGGCCTCTCCGCCCCCTGATGAGCCCCAAGAGGACGTTCACGTGGACCCCTGACCACGACCTCGCCTTTCATAAGGTGAAGGAGGCCCTGTCAAGTCCACCTATCCTCGCTACTTTTGACCCAGCGCTCCCCACCGTCCTCCAGACAGACGCCTCGCGCCTGTACGGGGTTGGTTACGCCCTTCTCCAGGATCACGGTGGAGGAAAGTACCGGCTCGTACAGTGTGGCTCTCGCTTCCTCACCGATGCTGAGTCTCGCTGCGCTACCATCGAGCTGGAGCTGCTGGCAGTGGTATGGGCCTTATCGAAGTGCAAGTTCTACTTGATTGGCCTACAGCACTTCGACCTCATCACAGACCACAGGCCCTTGGTCCCCATTCTTAACCACTATTCGCTGGACGCCATCGAGAATCCCCGCCTCCAGCGCCTGAAGGAGAAGATTTTGGCCTTCGTCTTCACCGCGGCTTGGCGCGCAGGTAAGGAGTTGTGCATCCCGGATGCCCTCTCCCGCTCCCCAGTCAGCCGCCCTACACCTGAAGACGAGATGCTCAGCACCGAGGCCGGTTTCTCCGTCAGCAACATCGTCACCTTGCAGGCCGTACAGTCCCTCGCCAGCACCCAGACCTCAGTGTCGCCACCCGACAGCGATCTGGCCCTTGAGGAACTACGGGCCGCGGCACGCGACGACCCCTCCTACACTCAGCTCATGGAGAGTGTGAGGACTGGGTTCCCTCACGACCGTTTTGACCTCCACAACGCCCTACGCCCGTATTGGAAGATACGTGAGGACCTCTACGCAGATGGGGACCTCGTCCTGTACGGAGCCCGTGTGGTCGTCCCTGCAGCTCTCCGTCGTCGCGTTCTGACCCGCTTACACGACAGCCATCGTGGAGCAGAGGCCACCAAGCGCCGCGCAAGGCAGGCTGTGTACTGGCCCGGCATTGACGCGGATATCGTCAATACGGTCCGTGCCTGTGAGCCGTGCCAGATCATGCAGCCCATCAACAGCAAGAGCCCCTCTTGTGCGACGACGAACCCACCAGGCCCTTCGAGTCCGTGTCGGCTGATTTCTTCAGCACAGCTGGGAAACATTTCCTAGTTGTCGCCGACCGACTCTCTGGCTGGCCTGTGGTGGTAATCTGTGGCTCGGACACGACGTCCGCGGCCACCATTCGCCACTTCCGGCACCTCTTTCGTGACCTGGGCGTCCCCGTACGTCTGCGGACGGACGGTGGGCCACAGTTCACCAGCCGGGACTTCACAGGATTCCTGGAGCGTTGGGGAGTCCGCCACATCGTGTCAACACCCCACTACCCACAGTCAAACGGCCATGCTGAGGCTGCAGTCAAGACAGTCAAGCACCTCATCCTCAAGGTGGCCCCTTCAGGCAACATAGACTGTGAGGCGTTTGACAAAGGACTCCTGGAGTTACGTAATACTCCCACCCACACAGGACGCTCCCCTGCCCAGATCCTGTATGGTCACCCTCTCCGCTCTTGCGTTCCTGCACACGCCAAGGCCTTTGCGAAGGAGTGGCAGACCAGAGCCGAGAGCTGCGACCGCCGCGCCGCTTCACGTGCCCAGGACGCCAAGGCTCGGTATGACGACCGTGCCCGCCCTCTTCAGCCACTGGAGATTGGTGCCCTTGTCCGCGTCCAGGACCCGACGACGACACGTTGGGACAAGGTGGGCATAGTGATGGGCGTCGGCCGGTCGCGGGACTACAAGGTCAGGATGCCGAGCGGCCGTGTCTGGTGGAGGAACCGCCGCTTCCTCCGGCCAGTCCCACCCCCTGCTGCTGGCCCCCTGACCGAGGACGAGTCACCTACACCTCACGAGGATCCGCCCCACAGTGCACCTCGACGCTCGGAGCGACTTAGGACTAAGAAGTCCGCTCAAGACAAAGACTATGAGCGTGAGGGGGGAGGGAGATGTAGGTTATGTATCTAAGCTACTGTGCCGAGTAGCAACCCTGTACATAAGCTACTGTGCCAAGTAGCATTTATATATATTATCACGTGGCAACACTGCACGTGTTATGTGGCAACATTGCCCCGAGGCTGCCATATGGCAAGGCGGCTCAGTCTGACTGTGTGAGCCGCGCATGGCACACAGCGTCACCGCTTGTATTTCTCTCATCCACAATAAACGAACTCAGTGTTACTCAGTGTTTCCCTAGCCATCACTGCATTCTTCAGGGCACACGAGTAACCTTCACATGGAGTGTCAGAGGTGTACCTGGCAGTGTCAGCGGTGTACCTGGGAGTGTCAGAGGTGTGCCTGGGAGTGTCTGAGTTGTACCTGGGAGTGTCTGAGGTGTACCTGGGAGTGTCTGAGGTGTACTTGGGAGTGTCAGAGAAGTACCAGGGAGTGTCACAGGAGTACCTGGGAATGTGAGAGGTGTACCTGCGAGTGTGTGAGGTGTACCTAGGAGTGTCTGAGGTGTACCTGGGATTGTCTGAGGTGTACCTGGGAGTGTCTGAGGTGTACCTGGGAGTGTCAGAGAAGTACCAGGGAGTGTCACAGGAGTACCTGGGAGTGTGAGAGGTGTACCACTGCGAGTGTGAGTGTTGTACCTAGGAGTGTCTGAGGTGTACCTGGGAGGGTCAGAGGTGTACCTGGGAGTGTCAGAGGTGTACCTGGGAGTGTCAGAGGTGTACATGGGAGTGTCGGAGGTGTACCTGGGAGTGTGAGAAGTGGACCTGGGAGAGTTGGAGGTGTACCTGGGAGTGTCGGAGGTGTACCTGGCAGTGTCAGCAGTGTACCTGGGAGTGTCATAGATGTACCTGGGAGTGTCAGAGGTGTATCTGGGAGTGTTGGACGTGTACCTGGGAGTGTCAGAGGTGTACCAGGGAATGTCAGAGGTGGGGGAGTACTTGGGAGTGTCAGAGGTGTACCTGGGAGTGTCTGTACCTGGGAGTGGTGTACCAGGTGTCAGAGGTGTACCTGGAGTGTCAGAGGTGTACCTGGGAGTGTCAGAGGTGTACTTGGGAGTGTCAGGGGTGTAACTGGGAGTCTCGGAGGTGTAACTGGGAATGTCAGAGGTGTACCAGGGAGTGTCAGTGGAGTACCTGAGAGTCTCAAATGTAATGAGTGATTGTCAGACCAAAGCTTACAGCCCAGAATTATGTCACATATAACAACAAGTACACCACAGACCTCGTGGTACCACCACATTCCGGGTTGACACACCTCAGGTCGACCCAAGGGACTTGACCTCGCCCGCTAATGACGTGAGCCGGTGACCTACAACCGCACCTAGCCAAGACACCTGGCCAGGACCACACCTGCACACAACTATTCAGATCAAACCAGTTTAGTGTTAATTGTTAGAGGTCAGAAGCCGGCTGGGCCGACCCCATATAAAGGCCCTACAGTCCCGTCCACGGGCATTCCTATTCCATTACGATTATCATTCTGATCCTGGTCATACTGATTCTCATAGTGGTTGCTGTCATCTCTCTCCCGTTCGGGTCGTCACTCGGTTCACCAAGGAGAGTCACGCACGTCCCCTCCCCAGGTCGGGAGGGAGACCTCCCGACCAGACGGCATCGCCAGCTAAGCAGACTCTCCCTGTGATGAAGGCAGCCCAGCCAGCACTCACTGGGCCTACGTCAGGGTACACGTGAGTCTTGTCAGAACGTCCTAGGGTGAGTTACCTACTGTGGGAAGTGTATTCATTCAGGTGTGTCCGAGAGTCAGTGTCAAGTAACGTAAAGCATAATGTGTTAGTACCCCGATATAATAGTGATATTAATGTGTCCATGTCATTGAGTGAATTAATAAATAGTTGTATCAAGAGGTATTTAACAAGTTGTCCCTTTAAGAAGTGATATATGTGTATTGACATACGAGATAAGATAAGCGTAGTGACGCTGTGCAAATAACATCCAGGCCACGCTACCAAGTTTCCTATCTTTACATTCCTACTCTCTATACTTCCTACTTATTTATATTCTTCCTCTTCTCTCTGTTTATTGCGTCTCATTACAATGGTGTCAGCGTACTTAACGTAACTCACGCCTTCCCTCGGTTAGCCATAACACCTGGCTCGTTAGTTCAAAAGTGCGTAATAAGAAGTTCCTGCGTAGTAGCGTGAAAAGTGTCCTAGTGTGTCACCGTTACAGCTCAAGTAAATGTCTCTTGTGGTGGTATGTGCGAATTTTTAATAGAAATATGTTCAGTGCTTAACGTAATTTCTCAGTGTCACCCGCTATCTGTGGCATTCTCAGTAGCCCAAGTGCAGTTTGATTGTTGGTCAGTGTTAAATGTAGCCATTGTGTTTCAGTGATGAAAGCGGTGTCTGTACTAACTGTTATAACTTAACATGTCTTTTAACCTACATCCTCCTCCCTGTCCTAATCCTTACCTCACCCTCCTTACCCTTCCTCCCATCCCTGCCCCGCCCCTCCGTTCCGTGCCCCTCCCCGCCCCGCGAAGCCTCGGTCTGGCCCGATCAACCACGCCTCGGCTCCTCCCCACCTCACCCGCAACGCACCAGCCTGGCTGGGCCTGGCCAGCCTCGCCTCGCCCAGTGCCGCCCCGCCCCGCCTCGCCCCACCCTCGCTCGTGTGACCTCACGTCCTTCTGACCTGCCCCGCCTCGCTTGACCACACTGATTCCCCGTCTTTTGTCCCGTGAGCTGTGTGTTGATGATGATGGTTAATATAAAGTAATATTGCGATGAATGCAGAGCTTCACTCAGTGTATTTTTATGCTATTATGATTTGTGATGTACTCTTTGACGCGCAGTGATAAATGATATTCAGTGTAGTGCGCAGAGCTTCACTCCCCGACCCAGCCTGATGAGAACATTGTCGTGACGGAAATGATAGTTGCCAAACATTGACGTAACGTATAAAGTAAACTTTTTTTTTGCGAATGCACTTCCAACTAATCCATCACCCCTTTAGGATTGTTTCTCTGTCAAATGTCACACACAGTACCACCCATGGCCAGCCGGACGTCAACCACAGTACATACGAGCAGAGAAGAACCAGCATGATGAAAGCAGCGTGATGAATGCAGCGTGATGAAGGCAGCACGAAACCCACCACACACCACGCCACTTCTTTCAAGTCCTCCCTTGGTCTAGGATTAAGGAGATTTTATATTTTTCTACTTTAAGAAGTTAAGGAGTGTGGAATGGATCGCCACACAACGAACCCTGGTGAGCCCAGCCAGGGAGGGATTCACCACTGTGGAAGGTGTAAGACAGGACGGTCTTTGGTCTCGCCGACACTCACGTACGGAGGGCGAGCCCTGGTCCCCGGAACCTGCCTTACAGTCATCTAAGGAGACGACAGCCCAAGCAGTGGACCGGCTTTCATCCCGGCCGGAGAGGGCCGACGGCAGATGAACAGAAAATCGTCTGGAATATGTTGAAAATGATGATGTTGCAGAGAAGAAATACAGATGGAGCAGAAAAATTCATCTGGAATATGAAAATGATGATGTACTAAGAAAAAAGGAAGATGGAACAGAAAATTCATCTAGAAGACGTTGAAAATGAGGCTCTAAACGTAGAGGAAGAACGCAAATGGGACAGAAAACTCGTCTGGAATAGTATAGAAACCAGGAGGAAGTGAGAAGAAGTCAGAAGGTGTGGAGAAACGACCTACAAGGTGCGGTATGTGAAGAAAGGAGACAGAAGATGTGCTATGTGAAGAAAGAAGACAGAAGATGTGCTGTCCTGACATCACAAGAAAGTCGATGATGAAGGACCAACCGACTACAGCTGCTGAGCTGCCGCCATCCCCTATTTTTCAGATACCAGCTGGATGGAAGACGTGAGCTATGCCGGACCCAACTAATGTACTGATGTTGTTGATGTATAATAAAAAGATATCAATACCCTAATATGTGAAGTAGGAACATTTTTTGTGTACTTTGAAGTATTTTCTCTGATTTTGTTGATGTTTACTACAAAGAATGTTTTTTTGTAGTCTCACTTTTTTCTATGAGTTCATTTGATCAATGTCTTGGACTATGAAACACGATGTTGTAGCTGTATTACTGACTGAGATGAATTAGTATTTTGACATGGGCTGATAAGGAAATGTAACACCTCTTATTGTTTGTAGAATGTGATTTGCAAGGTTGCCTCGGACACTATGCTACATATGAAGGATTTTTTCATTCTATGTTCACTTGCTATGTTTCCTTTTTCTCCTGGCATAGAAGCTTTGATCTTGGCGGGAGGTATAGTGAGCTTTGTCAGATCAAACTAGCGCCAGTAGAAAAACATACACCTATGAGATTGTTGTTTGTAAATGTGAGACTATGTTATCGCCCCAGGGATTATCTTTGACACCACACGTGATGTTGCTGTCTATATGTGACATCAGTCTCTGTGATGAAGCTTTGGTCTTGGCGGGAGGTGTAATGAGTGATTGTCAGACCAAAGCTTACAGCCCAGAATTATGTCACATATAACAGCAAGTACACCACAGACCTCGTGGTACCACCACATTCCGGGTTGACACACCTCAGGTCGACCCAAGGGACTTGACCTCGCCCGCTAATGACGTGAGCCGGTGACCTACAACCGCACCTAGCCAAGACACCTGGCCAGGACCACACCTGCACACAACTATTCAGATCAAACCAGTTTAGTGTTAATTGTTAGAGGTCAGAAGCCGGCTGGGCCGACCCCATATAAAGGCCCTACAGTCCCGTCCACGGGCATTCCTATTCCATTACGATTATCATTCTGATCCTGGTCATACTGATTCTCATAGTGGTTGCTGTCATCTCTCTCCCGTTCGGGTCGTCACTCGGTTCACCAAGGAGAGTCACGCACGTCCCCTCCCCAGGTCGGGAGGGAGACCTCCCGACCAGACGGCATCGCCAGCTAAGCAGACTCTCCCTGTGATGAAGGCAGCCCAGCCAGCACTCACTGGGCCTACGTCAGGGTACACGTGAGTCTTGTCAGAACGTCCTAGGGTGAGTTACCTACTGTGGGAAGTGTATTCATTCAGGTGTGTCCGAGAGTCAGTGTCAAGTAACGTAAAGCATAATGTGTTAGTACCCCGATATAATAGTGATATTAATGTGTCCATGTCATTGAGTGAATTAATAAATAGTTGTATCAAGAGGTATTTAACAAGTTGTCCCTTTAAGAAGTGATATATGTGTATTGACATACGAGATAAGATAAGCGTAGTGACGCTGTGCAAATAACATCCAGGCCACGCTACCAAGTTTCCTATCTTTACATTCCTACTCTCTATACTTCCTACTTATTTGTATTCTTCCTCTTCTCTCTGTTTATTGCGTCTCATTACAATGGTGTCAGCGTACTTAACGTAACTCACGCCTTCCCTTGGTTAGCCATAACACCTGGCTCGTTAGTTCAAAAGTGCGTAATAAGAAGTTCCTGCGTAGTAGCGTGAAAAGTGTCCTAGTGTGTCACCGTTACAGCTCGAGTAAATGTCTCTTGTGGTGGTATGTGCGAATTTTTAATAGAAATATGTTCAGTGCTTAACGTAATTTCTCAGTGTCACCCGCTATCTGTGGCATTCTCAGTAGCCCATGTGCAGTTTGATTGTTGGTCAGTGTTAAATGTAGCCATTGTGTTTCAGTGATGAAAGCGGTGTCTGTACTAACTGTTATAACTTAACATGTCTTTTAACCTACATCCTCCTCCCTGTCCTAATCCTTACCTCACCCTCCTTACCCTTCCTCCCATCCCTGCCCCGCCCTGCCCCGCCCCTCCGTTCCGTGCCCCTCCCCGCCCCGCGAAGCCTCGGCCTGGCCCGATCAACCACGCCTCGGCTCCTCCCCACCTCACCCGCAACGCACCAGCCTGGCTGGGCCTGGCCAGCCTCGCCTCGCCCAGTGCCCCGCCTCGCCCCACCCCGCTCGTGTGACCTCACGTCCTTCTGACCCGCCCCGCCTCGCTTGACCACACTGATTCCCCGTCTTTTGTCCCGTGAGCTGTGTGTTGATGATGATGGTTAATATAAAGTAATATTGCGATGAATGCAGAGCTTCACTCAGTGTATTTTTATGCTATTATGATTTGTGATGTACTCTTTGACGCGCAGTGATAAATGATATTCAGTGTAGTGCGCAGAGCTTCACTCCCCGACCCAGCCTGATGAGAACATTGTCGTGACGGAAATGATAGTTGCCAAACATTGACGTAACGTATAAAGTGAACATTTTTTTTTGCGAATGCACTTCCAACTAATCCATCACCCCTTTAGGATTGTTTCTCTGTCAAATGTCACACACAGTACCACCCATGGCCAGCCGGACGTCAACCACAGTACATACGAGCAGAGAAGAACCAGCATGATGAAAGCAGCGTGATGAATGCAGCGTGATGAAGGCAGCACGAAACCCACCACACACCACGCCACTTCTTTCAAGTCCTCCCTTGGTCTAGGATTAAGGAGATTTTATATTTTTCTACTTTAAGAAGTTAAGGAGTGTGGAATGGATCGCCACACAACGAACCCTGGTGAGCCCAGCCAGGGAGGGATTCACCACTGTGGAAGGTGTAAGACAGGACGGTCTTTGGTCTCGCCGACACTCACGTACGGAGGGCGAGCCCTGGTCCGCGGAACCTGCCTTACGAGTCATCTAAGGAGACGACAGCCCAAGCAGTGGACCGGCTTTCATCCCGGCCGGAGGGGGCCGACGGCAGATGAACAGAAAATCGTCTGGAATATGTTGAAAATGATGATGTTGCAGAGAAGAAATACAGATGGAGCAGAAAAATTCATCTGGAATATGAAAATGATGATGTACTAAGAAAAAAGGAAGATGGAACAGAAAATTCATCTAGAAGACGTTGAAAATGAGGCTCTAAACGTAGAGGAAGAACGCAAATGGGACAGAAAACTCGTCTGGAATAGTATAGAAACCAGGAGGAAGTGAGAAGAAGTCAGAAGGTGTGGAGAAACGACCTACAAGGTGCGGTATGTGAAGAAAGGAGACAGAAGATGTGCTATGTGAAGAAAGAAGACAGAAGATGTGCTGTCCTGACATCACAAGAAAGTCGATGATGAAGGACCAACCGACTACAGCTGCTGAGCTGCCGCCATCCCCTATTTTTCAGATACCAGCTGGATGGAAGACGTGAGCTATGCCGGACCCAACTAATGTACTGATGTTGTTGATGTATAATAAAAAGATATCAATACCCTAATATGTGAAGTAGGAACATTTTTTGTGTACTTTGAAGTATTTTCTCTGATTTTGTTGATGTTTACTACAAAGAATGTTTTTTTGTAGTCTCACTTTTTTCTATGAGTTCATTTGATCAATGTCTTGGACTATGAAACACGATGTTGTAGCTGTATTACTGACTGAGATGAATTAGTATTTTGACATGGGCTGATAAGGAAATGTAACACCTCTTATTGTTTGTAGAATGTGATTTGCAAGGTTGCCTCGGACACTATGCTACATATGAAGGATTTTTTCATTCTATGTTCACTTGCTATGTTTCCTTTTTCTCCTGGCATAGAAGCTTTGATCTTGGCGGGAGGTATAGTGAGCTTTGTCAGATCAAACTAGCGCCAGTAGAAAACATACACCTATGAGATTGTTGTTTGTAAATGTGAGACTATGTTATCGCCCCAGGGATTATCTTTGACACCACACGTGATGTTGCTGTCTATATGTGGCATCAGTCTCTGTGATGAAGCTTTGGTCTTGGCGGGAGGTGTAATGAGTGATTGTCAGACCAAAGCTTACAGCCCAGAATTATGTCACATATAACAACAAGTACACCACAGACCTCGTGGTACCACCACATTCCGGGTTGACACACCTCAGGTCGACCCAAGGGACTTGACCTCGCCCGCTAATGACGTGAGCCGGTGACCTACAACCGCACCTAGCCAAGACACCTGGCCAGGACCACACCTGCACACAACTATTCAGATCAAACCAGTTTAGTGTTAATTGTTAGAGGTCAGAAGCCGGCTGGGCCGACCCCATATAAAGGCCCTACAGTCCCGTCCACGGGCATTCCTATTCCATTACGATTATCATTCTGATCCTGGTCATACTGATTCTCATAGTGGTTGCTGTCATCTCTCTCCCGTTCGGGTCGTCACTCGGTTCACCAAGGAGAGTCACGCACGTCCCCTCCCCAGGTCGGGAGGGAGACCTCCCGACCAGACGGCATCGCCAGCTAAGCAGACTCTCCCTGTGATGAAGGCAGCCCAGCCAGCACTCACTGGGCCTACGTCAGGGTACACGTGAGTCTTGTCAGAACGTCCTAGGGTGAGTTACCTACTGTGGGAAGTGTATTCATTCAGGTGTGTCCGAGAGTCAGTGTCAAGTAACGTAAAGCATGATGTGTTAGTACCCCGATATAATAGTGATATTAATGTGTCCATGTCATTGAGTGAAGTAATAAATAGTTGTATCAAGAGGTGTTTAACAAGTTGTCCCTTTAAGAAGTGATATATGTGTATTGACATACGAGATAAGATAAGCGTAGTGACGCTGTGCAAATAACATCCAGGCCACGCTACCAAGTTTCCTATCTTTACATTCCTACTCTCTATACTTCCTACTTATTTATATTCTTCCTCTTCTCTGTTTATTGCGTCTCATTACAATGGTGTCAGCGTACTTAACGTAACTCACGCCTTCCCTCGGTTAGCCATAACACCTGGCTCGTTAGTTCAAAAGTGCGTAATAAGAAGTTCCTGCGTAGTAGCGTGAAAAGTGTCCTAGTGTGTCACCGTTACAGCTCGAGTAAATGTCTCTTGTGGTGGTATGTGCGAATTTTTAATAGAAATATGTTCAGTGCTTAACGTAATTTCTCAGTGTCACCCGCTATCTGTGGCATTCTCAGTAGCCCATGTGCAGTTTGATTGTTGGTCAGTGTTAAATGTAGCCATTGTGTTTCAGTGATGAAAGCGGTGTCTGTACTAACTGTTATAACTTAACATGTCTTTTAACCTACATCCTCCTCCCTGTCCTAATCCTTACCTCACCCTCCTTACCCTTCCTCCCATCCCTGCCCCGCCCTGCCCTGCCCCTCCGTTCCGTGCCCCTCCCCGCCCCGCGAAGCCTCGGTCTGGCCCGATCAACCACGCCTCGGCTCCTCCCCACCTCACCCGCAACGCACCAGCCTGGCTGGGCCTGGCCAGCCCCGCCTCGCCCCACCCCGCTCGTGTGACCTCACGTCCTTCTGACCCGCCCCGCCTCGCTTGACCACACTAATTCCCCGTCTTTTGTCCCGTAAGCTGTGTGTTGATGATGATGGTTAATATAAAGTAATATTGCGATGAATGCAGAGCTTCACTCAGTGTATTTTTATGCTATTATGATTTGTGATGTACTCTTTGACGCGCAGTGATAAATGATATTCAGTGTAGTGGGCAGAGCTTCACTCCCCGACCCAGCCTGATGAGAACATTGTCGTGACGGAAATGATAGTTGCCAAACATTGACGTAACGTATAAAGTAAACATTTTTTTTGCGAATGCACTTCCAACTAATCCATCACCCCTTTAGGATTGTTTCTCTGTCAAATGTCACACACAGTACCACCCATGGCCAGCCGGACGTCAACCACAGTACATACGAGCAGAGAAGAACCAGCATGATGAAAGCAGCGTGATGAATGCAGCTTGATGAAGGCAGCACGAAACCCACCACACACCACGCCACTTCTTTCAAGTCCTCCCTTGGTCTAGGATTAAGGAGATTTTATATTTTTCTACTTTAAGAAGTTAAGGAGTGTGGAATGGATCGCCACACAACGAACCCTGGTGAGCCCAGCCAGGGAGGGATTCACCACTGTGGAAGGTGTAAGACAGGACGGTCTTTGGTCTCGCCGAGACTCACGTACGGAGGGCGAGCCCTGGTCCCCGGAACCTGCCTTACGAGTCATCTAAGGAGACGACAGCCCAAGCAGTGGACCGGCTTTCATCCCGGCCGGAGAGGGCCGACGGCAGATGAACAGAAAATCGTCTGGAATATGTTGAAAATGATGATGTTGCAGAGAAGAAATACAGATGGAGCAGAAAAATTCATCTGGAATATGAAAATGATGATGTACTAAGAAAAAAGGAAGATGGAACAGAAAATTCATCTAGAAGACGTTGAAAATGAGGCTCTAAACGTAGAGGAAGAACGCAGATGGGACAGAAAACTCGTCTGGAATAGTATAGAAACCAGGAGGAAGTGAGGAGAAGTCAGAAGGTGTGGAGAAACGACCTACAAGGTGCGGTATGTGAAGAAAGAAGACAGAAGATGTGCTATGTGAAGAAAGAAGACAAAAGACGCGCTATGTGAAGAAAGAAGACAGAAGATGTGCTGTCCTGACATCACAAGAAAGTCGATGATGAAGGACCAACCGACTACAGCTGCTGAGCTGCCGCCATCCCCTATTTTTCAGATACCAGCTGGATGGAAGACGTGAGCTATGCCGGACCCAACTAATGTACAAATGTTGTTGATGTATAATAAAAAAAAGATATCAATACCCTAATATGTGAAGTAGGAACATTTTTTGTGTATTTTGAAGTATTTTCTCTGATTTTGTTGATGTTTACTACAAAGAATGTCTTTTTTTAGTCTCACTTTTTTCTATGAGTTCATTTGATCAATGTCTTGGACTATGAAACACGATGTTGTAGCTATATTACTGACTGAGATGAATTAGTATTTTGACATGGGCTGATAAGGAAATGTAACACCTGTTATTGTTTGTAGAATGTGATTTGCAAGGTTGCCTCGGACACTATGCTACATATGAAGGATTTTTTCATTCTATGTTCACTTGCTATGTTTCCTTTTTCTCCTGGCATAGAAGCTTTAATCTTGGCGGGAGGTATAGTGAGCTTTGTCAGATCAAACTAGCGCCAGTAGAAAAACATACACCTATGAGATTGTTGTTTGTAAATGTGAGACTATGTTATCGCCCCAGGGATTATCTTTGACACCACACGTGATGTTGCTGTCTATATGTGACATCAGTCTCTGTGATGAAGCTTTGGTCTTGGCGGGAGGTGTAATGAGTGATTGTCAGACCAAAGCTTACAGCCCAGAATTATGTCACATATAACAACAAGTACACCACAGACCTCGTGGTACCACCACATTCCGGGTTGACACACCTCAGGTCGACCCAAGGGACTTGACCTCGCCTGCTAATGACGTGAGCCGGTGACCTACAACCGCACCTAGCCAAGACACCTGGCCAGGACCACACCTGCACACAATTATCCAGATCAAACCAGTTTAGTGTTAATTGTTAGAGGTCAGAAGCCGGCTGGGCCGACCCCATATAAAGGCCCTACAGTCCCGTCCACGGGCATGATTCCATTTCGATTATCATTATCATTCTGATTCTGGTCATACTGATTCTCATTCTGGTTGCTGTCATCCCCCTCCCGTTCGGGTCGTCACTCGGTTCACTAAGCAGAGTCACGCACGTCCCCTCCCCAGGTCGGGAGGGAGACCTCCCGACCAGACGGCATCGCCAGCTAAGCAGACTCTCCCTGTGATGAAGGCAGCCCAGCCAGCACTCACTGGGCCTACGTCAGGGTACACGTGAGTCTTGTCAGAACGTCCTAGGGTGAGTTACCTACTGTGGGAAGTGTATTCATTCAGGTGTGTCTGAGAGTCAGTGTCAAGTAACGTAAAGCATGATGTGTTAGTACCCCGATATAATAGTGATATTAATGTGTCCATGTCATTGAGTGAAGTAATAAATAGTTGTATCAAGAGGTGTTTAACAAGTTGTCCCTTTAAGAAGTGATATATGTGTATTGACATACGAGATAAGATAAGCGTAGTGACGCTGTGCAAATAACATCCAGGCCACGCTACCAAGTTTCCTATCTTTACATTCCTATACTCTATACTCTCTCCTTTTATATATATGTCTTCCTCTTCTCTGTTTATTCTGTGTCATTACATTGGTGGCAGCGAACTATGACGTTAACCCACGCTCCCCTCGTCCCTTGTTATTGGTAACAGTGTACTTAACGTAAACCCATGCCTTCCCTCGGTTAGCCATAACACCTGGCTCGTTAGTTCAAAAGTGCGTGATAAGAAGTTCCTGCGTAGTAGCATGAAAAGTGTCCTAGTGTGTCTCCGTTACAGCTCAAGTAAATGTCTCTCGTCGTGGTAGGCGCGAATTTTTACTAGAAATATGTTCAGCGCTTAACGTAATTTCTCAGTGACACCCGCTATCTGTGGCATTCTCAGTAGCCCAAGTGCAGTTTGATTGTTGGTCAGTGTTGAATGTAGCCATTGTGTTTCAGTGATGAAAGCGGTGTCTGTACTAACTGTTATAACTTAACATGTCTTTTAACCTACATCCTCCTCCCTGTCCTAATCCTTACCTCACCCTCCTTACCCTTCCTCCCATCCCTGCCCCGCCCTGCCCCACCCCTCCGTTCCGTGCCCCTCCCCGCCCCGCAAAGCCTCGGCCTGGCCCGATCAACCACGCCTCGGCTCCTCTCCACCTCACCCGCAATGCACCAGCCTGGCTGGGCCTGGCCAGCCTCGCCTCGCCCAGTGCCGCCCCGCCCCGCCTCGCCCCATCCCGCTCGTGTGACCTCACGTCCTTCTGACCTGCCCCGCCTCGCTTGACCACACTGATTCCCCGTCTTTTGTCCCGTGAGCTGTGTGTTGATGATGATGGTTAATATAAAGTAATATTGCGATGAATGCAGAGCTTCACTCAGTGTATTTTTATGCTATTATGATTTGTGATGTACTCTTTGACGCGCAGTGATAAATGATATTCAGTGTAGTGCGCAGAGCTTCACTCCCCGACCCAGCCTGATGAGAACATTGTCGTGACGGAAATGATAGTTGCCAAACATTGACCTAACATATAAAGTGAACATTTTTTTTTGCGAATGCACTTCCAACTAATCCATCACCCCTTTAGGATTGTTTCTCTGTCAAATGTCACACACAGTACCACCCATGGCCAGCCGGACGTCAACCACAGTACATACGAGCAGAGAAGAACCAGCATGATGAAAGCAGCGTGATGAATGCAGCGTGATGAAGGCAGCACGAAACCCACCACACACCACGCCACTTCTTTCAAGTCCTCCCTTGGTCTAGGATTAAGGAGATTTTATATTTTTCTACTTTAAGAAGTTAAGGAGTGTGGAATGGATCGCCACACAACGAACCCTGGTGAGCCCAGCCAGGGAGGGATTCACCACTGTGGAAGGTGTAAGACAGGACGGTCTTTGGTCTCGCCGAGACTCACGTACGGAGGGCGAGCCCTGGTCCCCGGAACCTGCCTTACGAGTCATCTAAGGAGACGACAGCCCAAGCAGTGGACCGGCTTTCATCCCGGCCGGAGAGGGCCGACGGCAGATGAACAGAAAATCGTCTGGAATATGTTGAAAATGATGATGTTGCAGAGAAGAAATACAGATGGAGCAGAAAAATTCATCTGGAATATGAAAATGATGATGTACTAAGAAAAAAGGAAGATGGAACAGAAAATTCATCTAGAAGACGTTGAAAATGAGGCTCTAAACGTAGAGGAAGAACGCAAATGGGACAGAAAACTCGTCTGGAATAGTATAGAAACCAGGAGGAAGTGAGAAGAAGTCAGAAGGTGTGGAGAAACGACCTACAAGGTGCGGTATGTGAAGAAAGGAGACAGAAGATGTGCTATGTGAAGAAAGAAGACAGAAGATGTGCTGTCCTGACATCACAAGAAAGTCGATGATGAAGGACCAACCGACTACAGCTGCTGAGCTGCCGCCATCCCCTATTTTTCAGATACCAGCTGGATGGAAGACGTGAGCTATGCCGGACCCAACTAATGTACTGATGTTGTTGATGTATAATAAAAAGATATCAATACCCTAATATGTGAAGTAGGAACATTTTTTGTGTACTTTGAAGTATTTTCTCTGATTTTGTTGATGTTTACTACAAAGAATGTTTTTTTGTAGTCTCACTTTTTTCTATGAGTTCATTTGATCAATGTCTTGGACTATGAAACACGATGTTGTAGCTGTATTACTGACTGAGATGAATTAGTATTTTGACATGGGCTGATAAGGAAATGTAACACCTCTTATTGTTTGTAGAATGTGATTTGCAAGGTTGCCTCGGACACTATGCTACATATGAAGGATTTTTTCATTCTATGTTCACTTGCTATGTTTCCTTTTTCTCCTGGCATAGAAGCTTTGATCTTGGCGGGAGGTATAGTGAGCTTTGTCAGATCAAACTAGCGCCAGTAGAAAAACATACACCTATGAGATTGTTGGTTGTAAATGTGAGACTATGTTATCGCCCCAGGGATTATCCTTGACACCACACGTGAT
>NW_024747873.1:0-22681 GCF_018991925.1 Homarus americanus | reverse complement strand
ATTACCATCTCCTCCCCACCACACCCCCACCCCTCCCCACCACATCTCCTCCCCCACCACCCCACACCTCCCCACCATCTCCTCCCCACCACACCCCTCCCCTCCCCCTCCCTCCCTCCCCCACCCCCCTCCCCTCCCCCACCACATCTCCCCTCCCCACCCCTCCCCCCCTCCCTCCCCCACCCACACCCCTCCCCCACCCATCTCCTCCCCCCACCCCCACCCACCCCACCACACCCCCTCCCCACCCACCCCCCCCCCCCTCCCCCACCCACACAGCAAGCCTCCCCCTATACCACCCTTCTGTAAAATTGAATCTTCCTCGCCCCAGTGCACAACTCCGCCTAAATAACAGGTTTGTTGCTCACCTCCTTCTGCCTCAGGCGTGATACTGGCCGCCCTCTTGACTAGGGCTGGGTTCTGGATTAGGTTAGGTTTTGTTTAGTTGGGTTAAATGCCACACACACACACACACACACACACACACACACACACACACACACACACACACACACACACACACACACACACACACACATGCACAAACAAACACACACACACACACACACACACACACACATACAGAAGAAGGGAGGAGGGGGAGGAGGGTTCTTCAGGAAAATAAATCTAAGGTTTTTTGATGAAGCAGACTGTACTACTCAACACGTACACCCTTGACGCTGACCACGCCTGCTGCTGTACGCGTTCGACAGCAATAACAATTTTCAGAGTTGAAACCTGAAACCGAGAAATAATGGCGAGACATTACGAGGGAAGAAATATAGAAGCACATTTAGGTAGAAGAGTGCATCTCCCCTCCCCTCCTTCTATTCCCTCTTCTATTCCTCATCCCACCCCCTCCCCTCACCTCTTCCCCTTCACCCTTTCCCCCTTCTGTCTCCCCTCTCCTTCATCCTTCCACCCCTTTCCCCTTCTCCCCCCCTTCTTTTCCATTCCGTTCCCCTCCCTCTCCATCCTTCCCACTCTCCCCCTCCCCGAGATATATGTCCCATCTGTTGTACCAGCCTGATGTATTGTCCATTTATCTCTCTCTTTCTCTCTCCCACTCTTTCGTTCTTTCTTGTTTTTATTCTCTCTCTCTCTCTCTCTCTCTCTCTCTCTCTCTCTCTCTCTCTCTCTCTCTCTCAATGTATATGAATGATTACACCATCTTAAAAGTTCTCTCTCTCTCTCTCTCTCTCTCTCTCCAATGTATATGAATGATTACACCATCTTAAAGTTCTCTCTCTCTTTTCTCTCTCTCTCTCTCTCTCTTTCTCTCTCTCTCTGTCCAAATTAGAGAAAATAAAACTTAAACACATTCCCCCTCTCCCCCCTCCGGACCAACCTGCCAAACAAAATCGTAAAAAAAAAATCCATCCAAATTCACAACCAATTTTATTTTTAACTCATTAGGCAAAACAAAAATTTTTACCTCCCGTGACGTCAAAAAAAAAAAAAAACATGAAAATTAACAAACTGTCTTAGTGGATTTTTTTTTTTTTTTTTTTTTTTTTTTTTTTTTTTTTTTTTTTTTTTTTTTTTTTTTTTTTTTTTTTTTTTTTTTTTTTTTTTTTTTTTTTTTTTTTTTTTTTTTTTTTTTTTTTTTTTTTTTTTTTTTTTTTTTTTTTTTTTTTTTTTTTTTTTTTTTTTTTTTTTTTTTTTTTTTTTTTTTTTTTTTTTTTTTTTTTTTTTTTTTTTTTTTTTTTTTTTTTTTTTTTTTTTTTTTTTTTTTTTTTTTTTTTTTTTTTTTTTTTTTTTTTTTTTTTTTTTTTTTTTTTTTTTTTTTTTTTTTTTTTTTTTTTTTTTTTTTTTTTTTTTTTTTTTTTTTTTTTTTTTTTTTTTTTTTTTTTTTTTTTTTTTTTTTTTTTTTTTTTTTTTTTTTTTTTTTTTTTTTTTTTTTTTTTTTTTTTTTTTTTTTTTTTTTTTTTTTTTTTTTTTTTTTTTTTTTTTTTTTTTTTTTTTTTTTTTTTTTTTTTTTTTTTTTTTTTTTTTTTTTTTTTTTTTTTTTTTTTTTTTTTTTTTTTTTTTTTTTTTTTTTTTTTTTTTTTTTTTTTTTTTTTTTTTTTTTTTTTTTTTTTTTTTTTTTTTTTTTTTTTTTTTTTTTTTTTTTTTTTTTTTTTTTTTTTTTTTTTTTTTTTTTTTTTTTTTTTTTTTTTTTTTTTTTTTTTTTTTTTTTTTTTTTTTTTTTTTTTTTTTTTTTTTTTTTTTTTTTTTTTTTTTTTTTTTTTTTTTTTTTTTTTTTTTTTTTTTTTTTTTTTTTTTTTTTTTTTTTTTTTTTTTTTTTTTTTTTTTTTTTTTTTTTTTTTTTTTTTTTTTTTTTTTTTTTTTTTTTTTTTTTTTTTTTTTTTTTTTTTTTTTTTTTTTTTTTTTTTTTTTTTTTTTTTTTTTTTTTTTTTTTTTTTTTTTTTTTTTTTCTGAGGGTGGTAGGTGGCGAAGGGAGTCTTGAGCAGGTGAAAGTTGTTATCACATAAAGTCACTCTTGGTGTTAAGCGAATCGTAGACTTTAACTCGATATAAAAATGTTGAGTAATTATGATGAGTGAAATAAGTCCAAAGTGTTTTAGATGATTATTAATGAAGGGAGGCGGGGGGGGGGATATGTATGAGAGTGTGATTTTATAATATTATATAAAAACAGCAGGAGAAAGTTAATTAATATTGAAATGTTAATAACTCACTCTCTGTCTCTCTCCACACCACAACAGGCGACATTTTCTATGACTTCCGGCGTATAATCCTTGTGTAGAATTGTTATAGGTACAGTCGTTATCAACCAATGACAATATCAACCCTATAATTATATAACATAAGCTATAATCACCGGCGGGTCGTTATAGACTCATCATCAGACGGAGATAACGACCTCGCTCAACAAGATATGACTCTCGTTAAATCATGTCTCCCTGTTCGACAACCTCCTCGTTTTCTATGATTCCGCGCAGGATGTTTGGGGGGATAAAAGGCAACCCAGGAGGGGAAAAAAAGAAACCTCGGGGGGAAAAAAAAGAAACCTCGGAGGGGAAAGAAACTTGGAGGAAAAAAGAACCTGGGAGGGGAAAAAAGAACCTGGGAAGGGAAAAATAGAACCTGGGAAGGGAAAAAAAGAACCATGGAGGGAAAAAAGAACCTGGGAGGGAAAAAAAGAACCTGGGAGGGAAAAAAAGAACTTGGGAGGAAAAAAGAAACCTGGGAGGGAAAAAATATGCAAAGGCAAAAGGATCCATGGAAGGACAACAGGAACCTCTTGTCGCCGGGCCACACAGAGGAGGTAAAACAGCTGATATGTGGGTGAAGGAGATCACAGCTGAGTTAAACCTGAGGGGGAAGGGGAGGGAGGAGGATGGGAGGGAGGAGGGAGGATGGGGAGGTGTGAAGGAAGGATGGTGAGGGGTGGGGAAGAAGGGGTGGGGGAGGAGTGGGAGGATGGGGGAGAAGGAGTGAGGGGAGAAGGGAGGAAGAAGTGGGGAGAAGGGAGGGAAGGGGTGGGGGAGAGGGGGTGGGGAGGAGGTGGGAAGGATGGGGGGAGGAAGGAGTGGGGGGAGAAGGGAGGAAGGTGGGAGGGAGGAGGGGTGGGGAGAAGGGAGGAAGGGGTGGGGGAGAAAGGGGTGGGGGAGAAGGGAGGATGGGGCAGGCATGAAGGAAGGGAGGGGGGGATGGTCGCCTAACAAGGGTTCATTACGTACACACGCCGCCCCCCGCCTGTGTGCACATGCATATGTATGTATGTGCTGGGTACACACGCACCCGCGCACTCCCGCCTCCTGCCCTCAACTCATACCTAATCAAGTTACACTTAATTGTTACCTCAAGTTTACTAGTAGTGAGGGGGAAGATACTGGCTAAGGGTGAGGGGAGGTGGTGGTGAGAGGTGGTGGTGGTGAGGGGAGGTGGTGGTGAGGTGTAGTGGTGCTGGTGGTGAGAGGAGGTGAGGGGAGAGGTGGAGGTAGTAGTGAGGGGAAGACGTGTGTGAGAGAGAGAAGATGTGACGTAGATAAACAAGGGGAAAATCACAGCCTGAGAGGGGAATATACAGACAGGGGAAACAACAAGAGCGAGGGGAAACTGAACTTATTGAGAGACACACGACGTAGGTACATAAGTTATTGTATTTAGAACTAAAAAAAATTGTCTCACACCTGAAGAATAGACACCCCAGCTTATTTACTCGGAAGATTAAACACCGTAACATAAAAACATAAGAACATCAGGAGTCTGCAATAGGCCGGTTGGCCTGTGAATGGCAGCTCCTGTCGAGAGTTACTACCACTCTCTATCATCCATGAATCTATCCAGCCTCCCTTTGAAACTTTCCAGCGTTCCAGCACTTACTACAAAGTTGCTAAGCTTGTTCCACTCGTCAACCACCCTATTTGTAAACCAGTTCCTTCCTATCTCCCTCCTAAACCTAAACTTATCCAACTTGAATCCGTTGTTCCGAGTCCTATCCTGCTCGGATATTATAAGAACTTTATCTATATCACCTTTATTGATTCCTTTCACCCACTTGAATATTTCTATCATATCTCCCCGCCACTCTTCGTCTTTCTAGGGAATGCAAGGTTAGTTTCTTTAACCTATCCTGATATGGAAGGTTTCTAAGTCCCGGAATCATTTTCGTCATTCTGGGGGTTAGGTTAGGTAAACGTAGGTTAGGTTAGATAAGAGTTAGTGGTTAATTTTCTGGTGAAATAAGCTGGGAATATCTAAGCATTAAGTGATATAAGCTGGGGGCATCTAAGCATCATGTAAACTGAGCTGGGGGTATCTACGCTCCTAGTGAAATAAGCTGGGTACGTCTAAGCTTCAGGTGATCCGCTGGGAGGAGGTCAGGCGATGTAGTGCCGCTTATATCAAGATTATACTGAACACAAAGCTTTATTCTTGGGTCCTGAGTCACAAGGGTTCGCACCATGAAAATTTCTCGTGTGTAAGTATGAATACATCTCAGTATGTATGTATGTAGCATATGTATGTATGTATCGTATGTATGTAGCGTATGTATGCACCTTAGTATGTACGAATGCACCTAATTACATATACATGCATTTCACGATGTATGAATGCACCCGAGTGTATGAATGCACCCGAGTGTATGAATGCACCTGAGTGTATGAATGCACCTCAATATGCAAACTGAATATACAGACCGCAAACTAACGTAATCTGACTGGGTGTAGCATTAAGCCCCAAACTCGCGGTGGGTGTGTCAATTGCGGTGGGTGTGTCAATTGCGGTGGGTGTGCCAATTGCGGTGGGTGTGTCAATTGCGGTGGGTGTGTCAATTGCGGTGGGTGTGTCAATTGACCTTACTATATCTTACCATATTACAGCCTCACACACACACACACACACACACACACACACACACACGCGCGCGCGCGCGCGCGCGCCACTGTATCGTAATATACCTGTAGACCACATCATCTGAATATTTGATCTCTCTCTCTCTCTCTCTCTCTCTCCATAACAGATGTTTATCTCTCTCAGTCTATAACACATATTAAAAAAAAATCTTTGCTATCCAAGTTTTGCTTTGAAATTACTGAATAAACCTAATGCGTATGAATGCATCTGGTTTTCTATACATTCATGTGTGTATGAGTTGTAATGTATATGTAAATTTATATATCATACAATTTTTCATAGTGTATATTTGCTACATTTGAAACCTCTCTTTAACGGGTTATAAGGGGAGAGGAGTACGTTATATGGAGGCTTCACTGTAGAAGGGTATAATAACCCATACACAGATGAGTGTGTTTATCCGGTGTACACCTTCAGGAGAACTACGAACACCTTCAGGAGAGCTACACCTGACACAACAAACACCTTCAGGAGAGCTACACCTGACACAACACACACCTTCAGGAGAGCTACACCTGACACAACAAACACCTTCAGTAGAGCTACACCTGACACAACAAACACCTTCAGGAGAGCTACACCTGACACAACAAACACCTTCAGGAGAGCTACACCTGACACAAATAAACACCTTCAGGAGAGCTACACTGACACACAATGAACACCTTCAGGAGAGCTGCTACACTCTGACACAACAACAAACACCTTCAGGAGAGCTACACACCTGACACACAAGCTCCCCTTCAGGAGAGCCACACCTGACATAACAAACACCTTCAGGAGAGCTGCACCTGACACAACAAATACCTTCTAGGAGAGCTACACCTGGACACACAACAAACACCTTCTCAGGAGAGCTACACCGACACACAGCACCTCAGGAGAGCTACAAACACCTCCAGGTGGTGAAGCTATTAACACAACGCTCACACTACATAGCACCAGGTCAGAATGCACTCATTTATAAACCATCTTTTGTATACAGAACACAGGTTTACAGAATGAGGCGAGGAATACAGGGGAAATAACAGATAAGAGGCGAGGAATAACAGGGAAATACACCAAAAAATAAGAGAAACACAAGATTAAACTAAAAAGTAATGTCATTATTAAAGTGATGACGTCATAAACTAGCACAAGAGTGTGTAGTGGGGCTGATGGAGACCTGGCAGGTGGTGGAGCCCGCATAGGAGGTGCTGATGAGAGACACACAGACACATACACACACACACACACGATGCCATCACAACTACATCACAGGAGGCGGCCACGTTCCAAGTTTAATCCAAAATACATCCACTTGTGCACATGAGCACACAAGGTGAGCTACATTAAGAGGCAGATACATAACTACACATAAAGCACAAGAGCCGTCACCACATCTCCTCCGGCAGGCTGGAAATTTCATCAAGATAAGTCCAGTATTTGAGGTTTACCTGCCTGAAAGTTGTGGACAGAGGACAGACAGAGACAGTGCATAGGGGTTAATAAGTTCATATAATATGAGGGAGAGAGGCGGGCTGGGTGGGCTGACTACAATACAATAGTCCTCCAGTGTGTGGTGGGTCTGAAATGTGGATAAAGAGTTATGAATATGCGGGAGAGTTGTGTCTACACCATGTTGTGTGTGTCTTATGACACCCATCCTGTGACCCACACTGTGTCTGTACATGTGTGGCGTGTGTGTGTGTTTGTGTGTGTGGTAATCTAACACTAAGAAGGACATCCCAAACCAACCCGGACGGCGCCATCGGTCCTTCCCTACTCCAGTACCCCCCTCCCCTACACACCAACCATTAGTGGTGCTCGTGGGCGCAGAACATCACTCCCTCCACCCTCACCCCTGCCACCCCTCACCCCACCACTCCACCCTCCACCCCACCACTCCACCCTCTCCCCACCTCCCACCCTCACCCCCCACCCCACCATCACCAAATTACCCGCCACCCGACCTGCCTCCAGACAGTGCACAAGATGGCCGACCTCACCGTGAACAACGCTGACACCGGAGCTTACCATCACACACACTGAAACCTCTCACTCTACTGGGTCACACTTATAGTGAGTTGTTACACACACACACACACAGACACACACACACACACACACACACACACACACACACACACACACACACACACACACACACACAGAGCAGAGAACCCTTAACTATGCTTTCTAACAGATGCTGAGTGAACTTATCTTGTGAAGGTAAAAGTCTCAGTGTTATTTAGCTATCTTGAGAGGACGTTATGTATGTGTACAGTGTGTGTGTACAGTAATGTGTGTGTGTGTGTGTGTATGAACCTAAAATCGGAAATCTTTATATCGTAGTTATTTTGATATTACCCGTTACTTATGGCATTGTGTATAATTGTGGTATTGGCGATGGTGTAGTGGTGTAGTGTTTGATGCTAGTGTGGTGTTGGTGCAGTGTGGTGTTAGCATCCGGTATTGTGGTGTGGTGTTGGGAGTGGTGGTGATGGCGCCGTGTTGTGTTGGCAGTACTGGCATTGTTGTGGTGGTAACGGTGTGGTGTTGGCAGTGCTGGTATTATGGTATTGGCAGTGCTGGTATTGTGTGGTGTTGGCAATGCTGGTATTGTGTGGTGATGGTGCAGTGTGGTGGCAGTGCTGGTATTGTGTGGTGATGGTGCAGTGTGGTGTTAGCGGTGCTGGTATTGTGTGGTGATGGTGCAGTGTGGTGTTGGTAGTGCTGGTGTTGTGTGGTGATGGTACAGTGTGGTGTTGGCAGTGCTGGTATTGTGTGGTGATGGTGCAGTGTGGTGTTGGCAGTACTGGCATTGTGTGGTGGTGCAATGTGGTGTTGGCAGTGCTGGTATCTGTGGTGATGGTGCAGTGTGGTGTTAGCAGTGCTGGTATCGTGTGGTGATGGTGCAGTGTGGTGTTGGCAGTGCTGGTATAGTGTAGCAATGGTGTAGTGGTGGTGGTGGTGGTGCTCGGTGTAGTTATCGTTTGAGATTTAATTGGTCCTTCCCTAATTGCCAACAGGTAGTTATGAAAGTGTAAGAGGCAGGCGTGAGGCAGGGCAGTGTGGCCAGGGGGGTCACTCAGCTCACACCCCAAAAAATTAAATGTCATAATAATTAAAACAATACTAACTCTTCATAATGACTAAATAATTTCATTGGTATTAATATTAACTGTAAAATAAGTAAAAAAAAAAGTTTAAATTAAAGACAAAAAAGTAATACTTTTTCGGGCGAGAGAGGAAGAACCTGGCCCCAAGAGGGTGCCTGGGGAACCAATATTGGAACTGCACAAATGGTCCCACAGTAAGCGGAAAACATTTAGGAAAACCAAATTTTACTTAGTTATTTTTAAACCTGTAACCGATTCTCGACGCTCTCTTACCTATCATTCCCTCTGGTCCAAAATGTAGAAATAAAACACAATGAGGCGCCAGTTATCACAATGAACGAGATCCTAAACAAGACGAGAAATATTTGCCGCCATTTTTAAACTGACGTCAACAAATTTAAACCTTGGTTACTGTGTTAAATCTTATGAATCACAAACGTATGATAACTTATTTATTTTTGTACCTAACTACTGACCAAGTTAATACAATTGTGTAATGAGTTAGAAATATGTTAAAAGACCAACAGCTTGGTAGTTAGAAATAATGTAGTAGTCTCAGTAAACTGTCAAGAAAAAGTGCATTATTATTCCATATCGACAAAATCTTTGGCAGCTCGCCTGCAGATGGCAGCGTTGCCAGTGACCTTATTACCACACACCCACGTATTATGCAGGGGAGCGGCGGGCATAAACTCTGTGAGTGTGTGTGTGTTAGTTACAGGCAACATACTGTGGTACATGTTGCCGCCACACACCACCACACCTTGCCTCTTGTTTCCAATCGTTGGTTCATTAATTGCTTTCCATCTTCAATAACCTCCACTAATGATTCATGTACACTTAACAAGCGTCTCTTAACACACTTGTCTCTAAAACCGCCAAGAGTTATCGGCAAAACGGTTTCTGCTTTTATGTTTATTGGACCAATTTGTGAGCACAGAATCATGTTGGTGATCATTAAGAAGGTCAAAAGGTCAGGTCTTATTAGCATCATTGAAAAATGAGATCGACCACAGTCTTTAAGGGAGACTTATGAAAGACGAGCTAAATGAGAAGAAAAAATTATGTTAACTTTTATATTGGTGATAACGTTTTGATTATGGTGACCTTTGACCCCTGACATGACCTTCAGGATGACCCTAGGTAGGAGAATCATCTAAGTTCGTCGCAACAAACACACGACCCTCACCCCCTCCCTCCTTAGGTCTGAGTAAACTTGTGGGAGACCAAACTTATCACAAAAACCAGTCTGTCTTCGCATACCTTACGTTTTCTATGACAGTAGTGATGAGAGGAAACCGTTTTCTATGACTACTGTGAGGAACCCGTTTTCTATGACAGTGCTTAGATTCCTTAGACTTAGAGGAACTTAAATTACTACCGCTTCATTTTAATATAACTCTGATATTTTCCCCTAAACCGAGGTATCTGTTCATCGTTCCTCTGGCTAGATGACAGTACAGGTATTTCACTAACCTGTCGAATTAACACCTTGGCTTGATGAGACACAGGTGGGCAGATACCAAACAGGTGAGTTGTAAGAGCAGGAATTTGTACACTAGTCGACCAAACGCCGTGATCCACCATGATGTACCGTGAAAGCTTTGGGTTAAGTTGAAATTACTAGGCATCCCAGCTTATTTCACCCAATAATCAGCTTATTTCCACCAATAATAAGACTGACACTAATCCAACCTAATAAGACCCTCACAGTAAACTAACCTTACCTAAACTAATCGTATTACCACTGACCTAACCTAACGAAACCCTAACCTAATAAAACCTCAACCTAACAAAACCCTAACCTAACACTACACTAACCCTAACCTAACAAACCCTAACCTAACACTACACTAACCCTAACCTAAACTACAAACCCTAACCTAACACAACCACTAACCTAACCCAATAATATAAAACCGTGAAACTAATCTAATTACCTATATAAAAGACCTTCACACTAACCTAATCTAACCCTCCCAGGTAGCTCCAGGGGTGTCTATTCTTCAGGTGACATACCAACCCGTTAATACTGTATGAGAACAAGACTAACATATGGCTACAGAGGGTTGAGACATGAGGTAACTGGCTACCCTCCCTCCCTCAGTATGGTCAATAATAAACTCCAGAATTTATCGTCGTCTCTTTCAGCAAACATACATACATACATATACACACACACACACATATATATATATATATATATATATATATATATATATATATATATATATATATATATATATATGTATTACTGATATTTTTAAACCAACTATAATCGGATATATACTTCAAAAATATGATACATATATACAGTATTATTATTAGCTATTATTATTATTATTATTATTATTATCACAAAATAATAACATGACCACTGCCCCAGAGACTCGGGTTCCCAACATTAAAAATCCACCACAGGAAAATATGGATCGAGAAGGCTATGACGTCACATGTCAACAACCCCCGCCAGCCTTAAACCAATAAGCCGCTCCTTCTGTCAACACTTGCCTCATCTCTCAAAAACTAAAGGTCATAGAGCATTACTACACGCACCGACACCCTACACCGATAATGATTCTATAGACCATAAAATATAAAGGTAGAGTACAGTCGACTACTTAACGAACCCTGAGACTCAGACTCGTGAACCCGAAACAGTAGACTATCAATCAAATTCCGGATTTATGAGTCTGAGTTCTTGGGGTTCGTGGTTCAGGAGGAGAAGCGAACGGACTTTAATACCTGACTGTACAATAAACATTAAGCTCTGAATATACTGACGATTCTAACCTCGGAAATCAGAGTCCAGATGGGTAGCAACGTTATATAATGGACGACAACTGAAGGGGTTGACTCTGCGTTGATGAGATCCTCCCAGTGTCACTTGCTGATAATCGGAACAAAACTAGAGAGCCGTAATGGGTGGGCTGGGGTGAATGGTGGAATAGGGACCCCGTTGGGTGTGTTAATAGACCCTGAAGGAATCTTTTCTGTGGGTTATATAGGACACACTGGACACAACAAGGTACAGCCACGCCAGTACAGCACGCCAGGGTACAGCAAGCCAGGTACAGCAAGCCAGGTACAGCAAGCCAGGGTACAGAAGCCAGGGTACAGCACGCCAGGGTACAGCACGCCAGGTACAGCACGCCAGGTACAGCACGCCAGGACAGCAAGCCAGGTACAGCAAGCCAGGTACAGCACGCCAGGCACAGCAAGCCAGGGTACAGCAAGCCAGGTACAGCACGCCAGGGTACAGCACGCCAGGGTACAGCACGCCAGGTACAGCACGCCAGAGTACAGCACGCCAGGGTACAGCAAG
This sequence comes from Homarus americanus, assembly GCF_018991925.1. Lineage (NCBI taxonomy): Eukaryota > Metazoa > Arthropoda > Malacostraca > Decapoda > Nephropidae > Homarus > Homarus americanus. The sequence goes on along the minus strand of NW_024747873.1, from coordinate 10,888 downwards.
CCAGGTACAGCACGCCAGGGTACAGCACGCCAGAGTACAGCACGCCAGTACAGCACGCCAGGTACAGCAAGCCAGGGTACAGCAAGCCAGGGTACAGCACGCCAGAAGTACAGCACGCCAGGAGTACAGCACGCCAGGGTACAGCACGCCAGGGTACAGCAAGCCAGGGTACAGCAAGCCAGGGTACAGCACGCCAGGGTACACAGCAAGCAGGGTAGCACGCCAGGGTACAGCACGCGGCACAGCACGCCAGGGTACAACACGCCAAGGGTACAGCAAGCCAGGGTACAGCAAGCCCGAGGTACAGCACGCCAGGGTACAGCAAGCCAGGTACAGCACGCCAGGTACAGCACGCCAGGGTACAGCAAGCCAGGGTACAGCAAGCCAGGGTACAGCACGCCAGGTACAGCACGCCAGGGTACAGCACGCCAGGTACAGCACGCCAGGGTACAGCACGCCAGGGTACAGCAAGCAGGGTACAGCACGCCGGTACAGCACGCCAAGTACGCGCCAGGGTACAGCAAGCCAGGGTACAGCAAGCCAAGTACAGCACGCCAGGTACAGCACGCCAGGTACAGCACGCCAGGGTACAGCACGCCAGGTACAGCAAGCCAGAATTACAACACGCCAGGGTACAGCAAGCCAGGGCAACACGCCAGGGTACAGCAAGCCAGGGTACAGCAAGCCAGGTACAGCACGCCAGGTGCAGCACGCAGAGGTACAGCAAGCCAGGAGTACAGCACGCCAGGTACAGCACGCCAAGGTACAGCACGCCAGGGTACAGCACGCCAGGGTACAACACGCCAGGGTACAACACGCCAGGGTACAGCACGCCAGGGTACAGCAAGCCAGGGTACAGCACGCCAGGTACAGCACGCCAGGGTACAGCACGCCAGGTACAGCACGCCAGGGTACAGCACGCCAGGGTAGCACGCCAGTACAGCACACGTGCAACACGCCAAGGGTACAACAAGCAAAATTAGCAAGCAAGGTACAGCACGCCAGGGTACAGCACGCCAGGTACAGCAAGCCAGGGTACAGCAAGCCAGGGTACAGCACGCCAGGGTACAGCACGCCAGGGACAGCATGGGGTACAGCAAGCCAGGGGTACAGCAAACCAAGGTACAGCACGCCAGGGTACAGCACGCCAGGGTACAGCAAGCCAGGGTACAGCAAGCAGGGTACAGCAAGCCGAATACAGCACGCAGACACAGCAAGCCAGGGTACAGCAAGCCAGGTACAGCAAGCCAGGGTACAGCAAGCCAAGGTACAACACGCCAGGTACAGCACGCCAGGGTGCAACAAGCCAGGGTACAACAAGCCAAGGTACAGCACGCCAGGGTACAGCAAGCCAGGGTACAGCAAGCCAGGGTACAGCAAGCCAGGTACAGCAAGCCAGGGTACAGCAAGCCAGGTACAGCACGCCAGGGTACAGCAAGCCAGGGTACAGCAAGCAGGGTACAGCAAGCCAGGGTACAGCACGCCAGGGTACAGCAAGCCAGGGTACAGCAAGCCAGGGTACAGCAAGCCAGGGTACAGCAAGCCAAGGTACAGCACGCCAGGCACAGCACGCCAGGGCACAGCAAGCCAGGTACAGCAAGCCAGGGTACAGCACGCCAGGGTACAGCACGCCAGGGTACAGCACGCCAGGGTACAGCACGCCAGGGTACAGCACGCCAGGGTACAGCACGCCAGGGTACAGCACGCCAGGGTACAGCAAGCCAGGGTACAGCAAGCCAGGGTACAGCAAGCCAAGGTACAGCACGCCAGGGTACAGCAGACCAGGGTACAGCAAGCCGGGGTACAGCAAGCCAGGGTACAGCACGCCAGGGTACAGCAAGCCAGGGTACAGCAAGCCAGGGTACAGCAAGCCAGGGTGCAGCAAGCCAAGGTACAGCACGCCAGGGTACAGCACGCCAGGTGCAGCAAGCCAGGGTACAGCAAGCCAGGGTACAGCACGCCAAGGGTACAGCACGCCAGGGTACAGCAAGCCAGAGTACAGCACACGCCAGAGTACAGCACGCCAGGTACAGCACGCCAGGGTACAGCACGCCAGGCCGCAACCAGGGTACAGCAAGCCAGGGTACAGCACGCCAGGGTACAGCACGCCAGGTACAGCACGCCAGGGCACAGCACGCCAGGGTACAGCACGCCAGGGTACAGCACGCCAGGTACACAGCAAGCGGTACAGCACGCCAGGGTACAGCACGCCAGGGTACAGCACGCCAGGGTACAGCAAGCCAGGTACAGCAAGCCAAGGTACAGCACGCCAGGGTACAGCACGCCAGGTACAGCACGCCAGGTACAGCACGCCAGGGTACAGCAAGCCAGGTCACAGCACGCCAGGGTACAGCAAGCCAGGTACAGCAAGCCAGGTACAGCACGCCAGAGTACAGCAAGCAGGGTACAGCAAGCAGGGTACAGCACGCCAGGTACAGCACGCCAGTACAGCACGCCAGGGTACAGCACGCAGGGTACAGCAACCGGGTACAGCAACCAGGGTACAGCCGCCCATCATGCCCTGGACATGGTTATAAAAGCCAGTTTTCCGCTCGGCCAGGCGGCGCTATTTTCCGATCGGTTACTCCGCCAGGTTGTCGGGGGAGTGACGGAGCCCAGCCAGTAACGGAGTGGAGAAAGGGGAGGCGAGAGAGGGCACAGTGAAGGGGAGAGAGGAGAGGTAGTACAGTGCGAGGTAGTACAGTGAGGGAGACAGAGGAAGGGAGTACAGGAGGGAGGAGAGGTAGTACAGTGAGGTAGTACAGTGAGGGGAGACAGAGGAGGGAGTACAGTGAGAGGGAATATACTGAGGGAGACAGAGGAGAGGGAGACAGAAGATGGGGACAAAGCAAGGAGGAGAGAAAAGGAGGGTAATGGGTGAAGGTGAGACAGGATGGAGGGGGTGCAGTAGGGGGAGAGAAAGAAGGTACAGTGAGGGGAGAAAAGTGGAGGTTAAGTCGAGTTGGGCACAAGTCTTGGTTGCATGAGAAGATCAACTAAACACTGCCGGGGGTGTTAAGACCTGCAGTACTTCCCCTGCAGCACACAACACCCTGACCCACCTCTCAAACACACCATATAACACTCCTCTTCTGCTCTCTGGGGTAAAACACAGATATAGTCAATAAATGAATCAAACAGGACCTCTATAGTAAAGCAGATGGCACTGACTGGTAAACATTAAGCCACGCGGAAGAACACACTGAAGAACACAGGCTATTCAGTCAAGTGTGGCTTCAAGTGTATGGTCGTCACAATGCTGCCGACCTCTTGAAGAACTTGTCATTGTTTCGTTGCCCTGGACATCGCTGTTACCCCTGGCTGGTCTGGCACTTCGGTGTCCTGAAAAATATAATAATAATAATAATAATAATAATAATAATATATATAATAATAATAATAATAATAATAATATAATAATAATAGTAATCAATCCACAAATACCTACACCTCAAGGTCTCTAACGGCAGCCCTTTAAACAGTGAGTTTAATATACAACACACACACACACACACACACACACACACACACACACACACACACACACACACACACACACACACCTGTACTCTCACAACATAACACTCCTCTCCCACAGCACAGGATACACTAAGCTACATTAGGAGGTTTTACATCTGGCGGAGGGAAAACACAGACGATGACGATCACCAGACACCGCAAGCAACACCGGAAGTAGTATGTGTGTGTGTGTGTGTGTGTGTGTGTGTGTGTGTGTGTGTGTGTGTGTGTGTGTGTGTGTGTGTGTGTGTGTGTGTGTGTGTGTGTGTGCTGATATACAACATGATCCGGATATAAAGGACAAGGTTTGATTAGGAACTCAGTCTTAAGGTAGGAAACTAGTAAGTAACATAATAAATATTAATTCATATACAGTATATAATAAATAAATAAATAAATATATATATATATATATATATATATATATATATATATATATATATATATATATATATATATATATATATATATATATATATATCGAAAAAAAATATTGTTGGAAAAAATAAACTATTATTACTGTACTTTAAAATAAATATCCCAATGATTTTCGAAATATAAAATACTTTCATCTATTTTCATTTCACAACTTTCAAAATACGACAGAAAAAGACTATATCTATAACGAAGTACTCATATTCTACCTTATCTTGAATTTATTCCAGAAAGAAAAGCAGAAATTTCCTTCCATAATGAATTCTTAAATAACTTTCCACCGTATATTATATCAAGATGTCGTAAAAAAATATTGAATATAAAATACCCGGAGAGACCATATTATATGAGGTACTTGGCCAGTATGTGTGTGTGTGTGTGTGTGTGTGTGTGTGTGTGTGTGTAAACCTCCCTATAGCACACCATGTGTGACTCATTATCGTAAAACACACACACACACACACACACACACACACACACACACACACACACACACACACACACACACACACACACACACACGACAAAAATGAAAAAAAAAGCCATATATTGGGAACACGTAGCAACAAATTAAATATATCTCCCTTCCCTCTCCTCCAGACCACACGACAGACAGGGGCCCCCGACCATCAGCCGTGAAGGACATTTAATCAATAAGGATCTCACATGTAAGTTTTTTTCCTCATCAGTTATGAGTGTGTGTGTGTGTAGTATCACTGTCAACTTTCTCTCCATTCCCCTTCCACCACCACCCCCTTCCACCATCACTCCTTCCACCCACCATCCTTCCACCACCACCCCTTCCATCACCACCCCTCACCCATCTCCCTACCCTCTTCCTCCACTATCACCTTTTCATCCCCCTCCCACCATCCCTTCCCGAGTCATCATGTTACCTGCTGACGGAGGCTGACAGGAGGGAGGGAGGAAGGAAGGCTGAATGAATGAGAGAGGGAGAAGTGAAAAAGGGAGGGAGGAAAGGAAAGATGAGCCAGGGAAGGAAGGAAGGAAGGAGAGATAGAGGCAAGGAAGGAGATGAAGGATCAGAGGATAACAGGTAACAAGGATGGAGGAGAGAAGAAAGGGGAGGTGGATGAGGGAGAAGAAGAATGAGAGAGGAACGGGAGGGTGAGGGAGCGGGTTTCTTGCAATAAATAAATGATGAACGGCGATTTGCAACCTACACAACCGTCTCTCTCTCTCTCTCTCTCTCTCTCTCTCTCAGCGGCTTTAATGATGGTAATTCACACAGGTAACGGTAGAAGAGTGGTTATCTTACTCGTCTGGCAGATCAGAGGCCTTGGTTCGATCCCCCACCTCAACGCAAGTGAAAGGTACCAGTGTGGACCAGCACTAGCAATATAACACTATCACCACCATCGATCCAGTCAGACCATCGAGCATCAGTCAGACTTGGTATTCATATAGTGACTGATGCACACGGCGGATGAGACTGGAGTAAATATAGGTAAGTAAAAACAACAAAAAAAATACAAATAAATAAATAAATAAATAAATAAATAAAAAATAACAAAATTACAACCACCACCACCACCCAAGAGTGCCATCATTAATACAACCAATAACAACAACCATAATCACAATAACAATCACCGCCCAAGAGCTCCACCACCAACCACACAACACCACCACACAACAACTACCACCACCACCAACCACAACAACCACCACAAAAACCACAACAACTACAACAACCACCACCAACCACACCAACCACAACAACCACCACCACCACCACAACAACCACAACAACCACCCACCACACAACCACCACAACAACCACAACAACCACCCCCAACACAACAACCACCACCACCAACCACAACAACCACCACTCCAACCACAACCACCACCACCACTGCCCCCTTGGTGTGATATATAGCCTTGATCAACAACATAAATGATATTCCATAATGACAAGATTTAAATGGATTAATTAACGAGTTTTTCCTCCACTGTGTCTCATTACCGTCTGAAGTAAACAAATGGAGGCATTATGTTCATTGATCTGTATTAAGGGAGGGGGATACTCTTAAGGGGAATATTCTTAGGGGAATATTCTTAAGGGAATATTCTTAGGGATATTCTTGGGATCTTAAGGGGATATTCTTAAGGTGGAGGTATATTTAGAAGTGATAAGGGGATATTCTTATGGGGATCTTAAGGGATATTCTTAGAGGTGGAGGTATATAGGGGGTATGGGAATATTCTTAGGGGGATCTTAAGAGGTGGGGTCATAGGGGGTATTAAGAATATTCTTGGGGGGATCTTAAGGATATACTCCAAGAGGTGGGAGGTATATTCTTAAGGGGGGTATTAAGGAATATTCTTAGGGGGATCTTAGGGGATATTCTCAAGAGGTGGGAGGTATATTCTTAGGGGGTGATAAGGGAATATTCTTAGGGGATCTTAAGGATATTCTTAAGAGGTGGGAGGTATATTCTTAAGAGGTGGGGTATATTCTTAACACTTGGGTTTCTAGGTAATACAGGTGTCAGATGGCGACCAAATCCTACCGAGCACAGACCTAACCTAACATAACCTAACCTAATATAATCTAATCTAACCTGACCTGACTTAACTATCCAAACTTAATCCAATCTTGCCCAGAAAATATTCACACTCCACCTCATAATATACTGCCTCCCTATTTTCTCAATTTCCAACCCTCCTCTTCTCTCTTCTCTCCTTCCTCCCTCCTCCATCCCTCCCTCCTTCTCCATCCATCCATCCATCCCTCCCTCCCTCTCCATCCATCCCCTACCTCCTCTCCATCCTCCTCTCCCTCCATCCTCCATCCTCTCCATCATCACTCCTCTCCATCCCTCCCTCCCTCATCCATCCTCCCTCTCCATCCTCCTCCCTCTCCATCCTCCTCCTCTCCATCCATCCCCTCCTTCCCTCCTCTCCCTCCATCCCTCCCTCCTTCTCCATCCATCCTCCATCCCCATCCCTCCCTCCCTCCATCCCTCCCTCCCTCTCCCCTCCCTCCCCTCCATCCATCCTCCGTCCCTCTCCCCCCCTTCCTCTCCCCATCTCCCTCTCCAAAACATAAATTCTTGACGACCTACACCTCCCAGGCATCACAGGACAGTACACACATGGCTCTGGTCACAACCTGGCTACAACTTCGTCACAACAACAACAACAACAACAAAGCCTGACCAGAGCAGAAGAACAAGAAAGAAGAACAACAACAAGAAGAAGAAGAACAAGAACAAGAACAAGAAGAAAGAAGAAGAACAAGAAAGAGAAAGAAGAATTTAAGAAGAAGTCCAAATCAAAAGATAATAATAAATGTAATCCAAGCGAAGTACAGTAATAATTTGTTGAATCATTATTTGATCGGTATAAAAACTCTGTCTGGCTTTAATAAATGAGAGAGAAAGTAGTTCAAAGCACACCTCGTCATGGGTGAATGCTCTGGTGGCCAGGAAGTACAGTACAGTACACACCTCTCTGCAACAGTACACCATTTCAGCAGTACGCGAACCAAAACAAGAGTCTTTAAACCTAACCTAACTAACCTAAACCAAACCAAACCAAACGTACACTAAACCCACTAAACCTAACCACGAGCAAAACTAAACCAACCTAACCTAACCCTACCGTAAAAAATGGAGTTGGAGGAAGAACGGAAGAGAAAAAGGTGGACAATGATTGGAGGTTAAAAGGGAAGAGGTAGAGAGAAAGAGAGAGAGAGAGAGAGAGAGAACAAATGAGGGAATAAGCAAGACAAGGGAAGGAGAAGAGGGCGAAAAGAAAGGAAGAGGCAACAAATAAAGACAGAAATGATGCGAGACGGAAAGGGGATAAAGATGTATGTTAAGGGGGAGAAGGAAGAGAGACAATGAAACAAAAGGGAGAATAGTGAGGAGAGAACAGGGAGAAGCTGGTGAGGGAGGAACAGAGAGAGAGTAATTGAAAGGAAAATAGAAAGCCGAGGTTGATGTTTGTAGGGCATGGAAAGGAGGAGAGAAGAGGAAGAGGAGGAAGAGGAAGGAATAAGAAGAGGAGGAGAGAAAGAGGGAGGAAAAAGACTAGAAGATGAAATGAGAAAAGCGCAAGAGGAAGAGGAATAATGAGGGAAAACAAGAAGGAAGAAGGGAAGAAAAGGAAGATGCTAGAATACGACGGCAAGAAAAGGCGAGAGAGAGATTGTAGGTGGGGGTAGAGGCCATCCATCATATTATTCCTGCCTCATTGCCTCACCTCTCCCTCATCCCTCATCCTCTCCTCCAAACACCTTTAACTACCCCCTCCCCTCGCACCCCTTACCTGACCCCCACCTCACTACGCTTCTTCCCCACTTTACCCCTCAACGAGCATAAGTTTACTCACATCCAGGGGCCCCTTAGTATGCATAAATACACTCGGAAGCAAGGCCCCTCACGAAGCATAAGAATACCCACAACTGGAGCCCTGTAGTGAGGATACTTATACCCACAGGGAGCTAAGCAGGATATTTACAATCAGAAAAGTGGCACTCATCGGGTTTAAGTCACACACACACACCACCACACACACACACACACACACACACACACACACACACACACACACAGTAATAACTAAGTTCATCAACAGTCTCTGAACTACATTAAGGCCAGACTAATTAAGTTGACCAACAATCTGCGTCATTCACTCTAGATAACTTTATCCTCTGCCTGAGCCTTTAACCTGGGTAATTAAACCCCGCCCGGCAGACACACAAGGCAGGATAATAATATACACTACACCCTGACTGACGCGCTTTACCTGCCCTTTATATGACTGGAGCCACTCAGTCAGGATAACTTCATCAACAGGGCCCTTGGTGAGAATAACTTCATAAAATGGGGCCCTTAGTGAATAAGCCCACTATACAGTATACATGGACCCCTAAGTGAGGATGACACCGGCCGTCCACATAATGCCTGAGCAGATAACACCCCTCCCAAAGCTGGGCCTCTGAGGAGTAACTTACCAGCATCACATGGCGGCTTTGGGGGGCTAATGTCACAGCTACAAGCAGGGCCCCTGCGTGAGGATAAATTATGTTATAGCTACGAGGGGGTCCGTCAGCGAGGATAAAACGTCCCACCCAAAGACCAGGCCCTTAGTGAGACTCTAGAACACCGCCGCTACAGACAAGCCCTTAATTGGAAGAAAAAACAAGGGCCCTGAATTAAGCATAAAGACACGTAAAGTTTAAAAAACTTAGATAAACAAAAATAGGACTCAGTATGACCCTGAGTGAGGATAAGAAGCAAACAAGGCCCTTGAGGATAGAGGGTCAGATTAGTAGCAGTGTGTGTGTGTGTGTGTGTGTGTGTGTGTGTGGTCGTCCTCAGGTGATGGGTGGCGGTGGATGAGCGTAGCGTGTTATGGGGCGTGGTGGCGGGTGAGTGAGGTGTGGCGCTTGTTGACACTGTGAGGAATATACCGCGAGGGAGTCATTACGCCTCATGCCCGCTGCTTCCCGACCCGTGGTGTGGCTTCTCCTGCTGGTGGTGGTGGTGGTAGTTCCCTCTGCTACATCTCCCTCACTTAATTAAAACTAAGTAATGACCAATTCTGTATAAATATAATTTCAATCCCATTACCTTTGATTGTTGCTGCAAGATACGATGGCCGAGACCTTCCTCCCCTCCCCTCCTCCCCCTCCCCCCCTCACACTCCTTCCTTGCTCACTCCACCTCTTCTGACCTGACCTGACCTGACCCTTATCGTTATTAGATGATGAGGTATTAATCGAATATTGGTCATACACACAACACCAGCGTCTACAAAACGTGTCATCCTAACATTAATTAATAAACTTGGAGCCAGGAAGAAGGAGAGGGAAGCAACAACAACAAAAACGCCAAAAATTCTATCATTTTTTATAGCCGCCGCCTTTTGGTCTCTCGCCTTTGAAGAGAAGTTTTGATAGCCTGGGAAATTTAACTTAGGTCATCGCTTTAATTTGGAAACACAATCTCCTCCGTGTTTGAAGTTGTCCAAGATCTTCCGCCCCCCCAAAAAATAATCAATGATGAGATTACTTTTCCTCCCCATGTGGTCGACAGTATTTATAACTTCAAGTGAAAGTAATGAATATATAATATGTATACAAAGCTGGTGGGTGATGGCGCAGGAACCCCCAAATAAGTGTGTGTGTGTGTGTGTGTGTGTGTGTGTGTGTGTGTGTGTGTGTGTGTGTGTGTGTGTGTGTGTGTGTGTAGAGAGTGAGTGTGTGTTAGTTTGTGGAAAGACTGCCCGCAACTAGTAAAATTTCGCTGGAAAAGTGTTCGAGGTATGTATGTATATATATATGTATGTATGTATGTCCATGAAGTTTGGCTGGAAAATCATCGAGAGGAAATATTGCAACAGGATGGGAGGCGGGGGGGGAGGGGGAGGGAGGGAGAGGGAGGGTGGGGGAGGGAGGGAGGGGGAGAGGGAGGGGAACTGACCGAATATAAGGACAATGAGTGAAAATGGTTGGTTAAGAGGAAGTCACCGAGGACCCACCACACCTCAGGAGACTCCAGTACGAAGTCTGGTATAAGTACAATGTATGGTTGTATTAGTGACACTGAGTTAGGTATTTTGGTTATCAAGGACGTAATACTGAACAACAATGATCTATCTCTCTCTCTTTCTCTCCTCATTATTTGTCTCTCGATGTATCTGTCCCAATCTCTCTCTCTCTCTCTCTCTCTCTACCTGGAGCTGTGTGAAAAAAACCATTATCTGTCCCAGGTTGAGACCCTTGTGAGAGGATTAGTAGCAACTCCTCCTTCCTAGGTGTGAAGGACTCAGCCAACACACACGGTACAAGGTAAGGTAGGTAGACTGAGGGTCTGGATGGTGGTGAAGTGATAATGGTAGTAGTGGTGGTAGTATTAGTGGTGGTAGTAGTGGTGAAGGCATCTAGCAATACGTAACT
>NW_024747872.1:0-22931 GCF_018991925.1 Homarus americanus | reverse complement strand
TTATTCATTTAAAATTGGGTGTTTTTACTAGAAGAAGTAAAACTAACTAAATACAGCATTTCTTTGGATAAAAATAGCGTTTTCATGAGAGAATTAAAACTTACTAATATACATTGTTTTTGAGTAAAAACTGAGTCTTCCAGTACAAGAAGTAAAACTAACTAACAGCAGTGTGTTTGAGCAGAAAACATGCGTTTTCCGTGAAAAGACGTCAGTGAACTAAAATACACCGTTTTGAGCAGAAAACAAACGTTTTTCGTGAAAAAAATATAATGACCGAAAATGCACTGATTTGTGAAAAAAACAAGCGTATTCCGTGAAAAGAAGTAAAACTACAGAATTCCACTGTTTTCATTTAAAGTTGGGTGTTTTTACTAGAAGAAGTAAAACTAACAAAAAACGCCATTTTTAGGATAAAAAAAGCGTTTCCGTGTGTGAAGTAAAACTGACTAATATACTCTGTTTTTGAGTGAACACTAACTATAAACAGCGTGTTTGAGCAGAAGACAAGCGTTTTTCGAGAAAAAATAGAATGAACTAAATTGCACTACGTTGTGCAGAAAACAAGCGAATTCCGTAAAAAAAAGTAAAACAAACGAATTCCACTGTTTTCATTTAAAATTGGGTGTTTTTACTAGATGAAGTAAAACTAACTAGAAGCATCGTTTTGAACAGAAAATAAGCGTTTTCTTTAAGAGAAGTAAAACTTACTAAAATACACTGCTTTTTAGCTTAAACTGACATTTCAAGTAAAAAAAGTAAAAGTAACTAAAGGCAGTGTGTTTGATCAAAAAACAAGCATTTTCCGTGAAAAGATATGAATGAACAAAAATACCCTGTTTTGAAGAGAAAACAAACATTTTCCGTGACAAGATATGAATGAACAAAAATACACTGTTTTGTGCAGAAACCAAGTGTATTCTGTGAAAAGAAGTAAAACCAACGAATTCAACGATTTTCATTCAAAATTTAGTGTTTTCACCAGAATAGTATAACTAACAAAAAACAGCATTTTTAGGAGAAAAAAAAGCGTTTTCAGTGGGAGAAGAAAAACTTGCTAAAATACTCGATTTTTGAGCAGAAAGTGATGTTTCTAGTAAGAGAAGTAAAACTAACTATAAGCAGCATTTTTTAGCAGAAAAAAAGCGTTTTCTGTAGAAGTAAAGCTTACTAAAATATACTGTTTTTCAGCATAAACTGAGATTTCAAGTAAAAGAAGTAAAACTAAATAAAGGCAGTGTGTTTGAGCACAAAACAGGCGTTTTCCGTGAAAGGGATGAATAAACAAAAATACACCGTTTTAAGCAGAAAACAAGCGTTTTTCGCGAAAAAAATATAATGTACTAAAATGTACTACGTGTGCAGAAAACAAGCGTATTCCGTAAAAATAAGTAAAACTAACGAATTCCACTGTTTTCATTTAAAATTGGGTGTTTTTACTAGAAGAAGTAAAACTAACTAGAAGCATCGTTTTGAACAGAAAATAAGCGCTTTTCGTGAAAAAAAATAAAATGAACTAAAATGCACTACTTTGTCTAGAAAACTAGCGTATTCCGTGAAAATAAGTAAAACTAACGAATTTCAGTTTTCATTTAAAATTGGGTGTTTTTACTAGAAGAATTAAAACTAACTAAAACAGCATTCTTAGGAGAAAAAAAGCGTTTCCCGTGAGAAAAGTAAAACACTAAAATACACTGTTTTTGAGTAAAAACTAACTATAAACAGCGATTTTGAGCAGAAGACAAACGTTTTTCGAGAAAAAATAGAATGAACTAAATTGCACTACGTTGTGTAGAAAACAAGCGAATTCCGTAAAAAAAAAGTAAAACAAACGAATTCCACTGTTTTCATTTAAAATTGGGTGTTTTTACTAGATGAAGTAAAACTAACTAAAAACAGTATGTTTAGGATAAAAAAAAGCGTTTTGCGTGAGAGAGGTAAAACTTACTAATATACTCTGTTTTTTAGTAAAAACTAACTATAAACAGCGTGTTTGAGCAGAAGACAAGCGTTTTTCGAGAAAAAATAAAATGAACTAAATTGCACTACGTTGTGTAGAAAACAAGCGTATTCTGTAAAAAGAAGTAAAACTAACGAATTCCACTGTTTTCATTCTAAATTTAGTTTTTTCACTCGAAGAAGTAAAACTAACTAGAAGCATCGTTTTGAACAGAAAATAAGCGTTTTATGTAAGAAAAGTAACACTTCCTAAAATACACTGCTTTTTAGCTTAAACTGAGATTTCAAGTAAAATAAGTAAAAGTAACTAAAGGCAGTGAGTTTGAGCAAAAAACAAGCATTTGTTATACTCGATTAGGTGACTTTGTTATACTCGACCATGGGACTTTGTTAAACTCGATCAGGGGACTTTGTTATACTCGACCAGGGGCCTTTATTATACTCAATCTAGGGCCTTTGATATACTCGATCAGGGAACTTTGTTATACTCGATCAAGGGACTTTGTTAAGCTTAATTAGGGGCCTTTATTATACTCGATCAAGGGCCTTTGTTATAACCGATCAGTGGAATTTGTTATACTCGATCAGAGGACTATGGTATACTCGATCAGGGGACTTTGTTATACTCGACCAGGGGACTTTGTTATACTCGAGCAAGGGGCTTTATTATACTCGATCAGGGGACATTACTATACTCGACCAGGGAACTTTGTTATTCACGATCAGGGGATATGTTATACTCTATCAGGGGATGTGTTATACTCGATGAGGGGACTTTGTTGTACTCGATCAGGAGGCTTTGTTACACTCAACCTGGGGCCTTTGTTTTACTCGATTAGTGGCCTTTGTTATACTCGATCAAGGGACTTTGTTTTACTCGATTAGGGGACTTTGGTATACTCAATCAGAGGGCTTTGTTTTCCTCGATCAGGGGACTTTGTTATACTCGATCAGGGTCATTGTTATACTCCATCAGGGGCCTTTGTTATGCTCGACCAGGGGACTTTGTTATACTCGATCAAGGGACTTTGTTATACTTGAAAGGGGACTTTGTAATATTCGATCAGGGGGCCTTTGTTATACTCGACCAGGGGACTTTGTTATACTCGATTAGGGGACTTTGTTATTCTCGATGAGGGGGCTTTGATATACCCGATCAGGGGACTTTGTTATACTCGATGATGGGACTTTGTTAAACACCTTCAGAGGACTTTGTTATACTCAACCAGGGTCCTTTGTTATGGTCGACCAGTGGCCTTTGTTATACTCGATCAGGGAGCTTTGTTATATTCGATTAAGGGACTTTGTTATACTCTACCAGGGGCCTTTGTTATGGTCAACCAGGGGACTTTGTTATACTCAATCAGGGGACTTGTTTTACTCGATCAGGGGGCTTTGTTTTCCTCTACCAGGGGACTTTGTTATACTCGATCATGGGACTTGGTTATACATGATTTGGGGACTTTGGTATACTCGATCAGAGGGCTATGTTTTCCTCGATCAGGGGACTTTCTTATACTCGATCAGGGGACTTTGGTATACTCGGTCAGAGGGCTTTGTTTTCCTCGATCAGGGGACTTTGTTATACTCCATCAGGGTCATTGTTATACTCCATGAGGGGCCTTTGTTATGCTCGACCAGGGGACTTTGTTATACTCGATCAGGGGACTTTGTTATACTTGAAAGGGGACTTTGTAATGTTCGATCAGAGGGCCTTTGGTATACTCGACCAGGGGACTTTGTTATACACGATGAGGGGCATTTGTTATACTCGATCAAGGGCCTTTGCTATACTCGATCAGAGGACTTTGTTAGACTTGATTCGGGGCCTTTGTTATAATCGATCAGGGGACTTTGTTATACTCGATTAGAGGGGATTTGTTATACTATATCAGGGGCTTTTGTTATACTCGAAGCAGGGGAATTTGGTATACTCGATCGTGAGAATTTGTTATACTCGATCAGGGCCTTTATTATACTCGACTAGGGGGTTTGATATACTCGATCAGGGGACTTTGTTATACTCGGTCAGGGAGCTTTATTATACTCGATCAGGGGACTTTGTTATACTCGATAAGGGGACTTTGTTATACTCGATCAGGGGGCTTTGTTTTCGTCGATCAGGGGACTTTGTTATAGTCCATCAGGGTCTTTGTTATACTCCATTAGGGGCCTTTGTTATACTCGAATATGGGTCTTTGTTATACTCGATTAGGGGACTTTGTTATACTTGATCAGTGGACTTTGTAATATTCGATGAGGGGGGCTTTGTTATACTCAACCAGGGTCCTTTGTTATGCTCGATAAGGGGACTTTGTTATACTCGATCAGGGGCCTTTGTTATAATCGATCAGGGGACATTACTATACTCGACCAGGAAACTTCTTATACACGATCAAGGGATATGTTTTACTCGATCCGGGGATGTGTTACACTCGATCAGGGGACTTTGCTATACTCGATTAGGATGCTTTGTTATACTCAACCGGGGGCCTTTGTTATAATGGATTAGGGCTTTTGGTATACTCAATCAAGGGACTTTGCTATTCTCAATCAGGGGACTTTGTTATACTCGATCAGGGGGCTTTGTTTATATCGACCAGGGGACTTTGTTATACTCCATCAGGGTCTTTGTTATATTCCATCAGGGGCCTTTGTTATACTCGACCAGGGGACTTTGTTATACTCGATCAGAGACTTTGTTATACTTGATCAGGGGACTTTGTAATATTCGATGAAGGGGGCTTTGTTATACTCGACCAGGGGCCTTTGTTATGCTCGATAAAGGGACTTTGTTATACTCGATCAGAGGCCTTTGTTATATTCGACCAGGGGACTTTGTTATACTCGATCAGGAGACGTTGTTATACTCGATTAGGGGACTTTGTTATACTCGATGAGGGGGCTTTGATATACTCGATCAGGGGCCTTTGTTATATTCGATTAGGGGACTTTGTTATACACGATCAGTGGGCTTTGATATACTCGACCAGGGACCTTTGTTATGCTCCATCAGGGGACTTTGTTATACTCGATCAGGGTCCTTTGTTATACTATATCAGGGGCTTTTGTTATACTCGAACCAGGAGAATTTGTTATACCCGATCATGAGACCTTGTTATACTCGATTAGGGAACATTTGTTATACTCGATCAGGGGTCTTTGATATACTCGACCAGGGGACTTTGTTATACTCGATCAGGGGACTTTTGTTATACCTGATCAGGGGCTTTTGTTATACTCGACCAGGGGCCTTAGTTATGCTCGATAAGGGGACTTTGTTATACTCGATCAGGGGCCTTTGTTATACTCGATCAGGGGACTTTGTTATACTCGACCAGGGGACATTGTTATACTCGATCAGGGGACTTTGTTATACTCGATCAGGGGCCTTTGTTATTCTCGACCAGGGGACTTTGTTATACTCGATTAGGGGACTTTGTTATACTCGATGAGGCGGCTTTGATATACTCGACCAGGGACTTTGTTTTACTCGATCAGGGGGCTTTGATATACTCAATCAGGGGACTTTGTTTTACTCGATGGGGGGGACTTTGTTATACTCGATGATTGGGCTTTGTTATACTCGATCAGGGGACTTTGTTATACTCGACCAGGGTCCTTTGTTATGGTCGACCAGTGGCCTTTGTTATACTCGATCAGGGGGCTTTGTTATATTCGATTAGGTGACTTTGTTATACTCGATGAGGGGCATTTGTTATACTCGATCAAGGGCCTTTGCTATACTCGATCAGAGGACTTTGTTAGACTCGATTAGGGGCCTTTGTTATGATCGATCAGGGGACTTTGTTATACTTGATTAGGGGGATTTGTTATACTAAATCAGGGGCTTTTGTTATACTTGACCCAGGGGAATTTGGTATACTCGATCATGAGAATTTGTTATACTCGATCAGGGCCTTTATTATACTCGACCAGGGGGGTTTGATAGACTCGATCAGGGGACTTTGTTATACTCAGTCAGGGAGCTTTATTATACTCGATCAGGGGACTTTTTTATACTCGATAAGGGGACTTTTTTATACTCGATAAGGGGACTTTGTTATACTCGATCAGGAGGCTTTGTTTTCCTCGATCAGGGGACTTTGTTATACCCCATCAGGGTCTTTGGTATACTCCATTAGGGGCCTTTGTAATACTCGAATAGGGGTCTTTGTTATACTCGATCAGGGGACTTTGTTATACTTGATCAGGGGACTTTGTAATATTCGATCAGGGGGGCTTTGTTATACTCGATCAAGGGACTTTGTTATACTCGATCAGGGGCCTTTGTTATACTCGATCAGGGGACATTATTATACTCGACCAGGAAACTTTGTTATACACGATCAAGGGATATGTTATACTCGTTCAGGGGATGTGTTATACTCGATCAGGGGACTTTGTTATACTCGATTAGGAGGCTTTCTTATACTCAACTGGGGGCCTTTGTTATACTCGATTAGGGGACTTTGTTATACACGATAAGGGGACTTTGTTATACTCGATCAGGGGGCTTTTTTATACTCAACCAGGGGAATTTTGTTATACTCGATCAGGTGGCTTAGTTATACTCGACCTGGGGTCTTTGTTATGCTCGACCAGGGGCCTTTGTTATGCTCGATAAGGGGACTTTGTTATTCTCGATCAGGGGCCTTGGTTATACTCGACCAGGGGACTTTGTTTTACTCGACCAGGGGAGTTTGTTATACACGATCAGGGGCCTTTGTTATACTCGAGCTGGGGACATTAGTATACTCGACCAGGGAACTTTGTTATACACGATCAGGGGATATGTTATACTCGATCAGGGGATGTGATATACTCGATCACGGGACTTTGTTTTACTCGATAAGGAGGCTTTGTTATACTCAACCGGGGGCTTTGTTATACACGACCAGGGAACTTTGTTATACTCGACCAGGGAATTTGTTATACGCGACCAGGGGACTTTGCTATATTCGATGAGGGGACTTTGTTATATTCGATCAGGGGACTTTGTAATTCTCGATCAGGGGCCTTGGTTATACTCGACCAGGGGACTTTGTATACTCGACCAGGGGACTTTGTTATACTCGACCAGGGGACATTGTTATACTCGACCAAGGGACTTTGTTTTACTCGACCAGGGAGTTTGTTATACTCGATCAGGGGCCTTTGTTATACTCGAGCAGGGGACATTAGTATACTCGACCAGGGAACTTTGTTATACACGATCAGGGGATATGTTATACTCGATCAGGGGATGTGATATACTCGATCACGGGACTTTGTTTTACTCGATTAGGAGGCTTTGTTATTCTCAACCGGGGGCTTTGTTATACATGACCAGGGAACTTTGTTATACTCGACCAATGGGACTTTGTTATACGCGACCAGGGGACTTTGTTATATTCGATGAGGGGACTTTGTTATATTCGATCAGGGGCCTTGGTTATACTCGACCAGGGGACTTTGTTATACTCGACCAGGGGACTTTGTTATACTCGACCAGGGGACTTTGTTATACTCGACCAGAGGACATTGTTATACTCGACCAGGGGACTTTGTTTTACTCGACCAGCCGAGTTTGTTATACTCGATCAGGGGCCTTTGTTATACTCGAGCAGGGGACATTAGTATACTCGACCAGGGAACTTTGTTATACACGATCAGGGGATATGTTATACTCGATCAGGGGATGTGATATACTCGATCACGGGACTTTGTTTTACTCGATTAGGAGGCTTTGTTATACTCAACCGGGGGCTTTGTTATACATGACCAGGGAACTTTGTTATACTCAACCAGGGGACTTTGTTATACGCGACCAGGGGACTTTGTTATATTCGATGAGGGGACTTTGTTATATTCGATCAGGGGCCTTGGTTATACTCGACCAGGGGACTTTGTTATACTCGACCAGGGGACTTTGTTATACATTGTTATACGCGACCAGGGGATTTTGTTATACTCGATAACAGGACATTGTTATACTCGACCAGGGGACATTGTTATACGCGACCAGGGGATTTTGTTATACTCGATAACAGGACTTTGTTATACTCGATCAGGTGACTTTGTTATACTCGATCAGGGGAATTTGTTATACTCGATCAGGGGACTTTGTTATACTTGATTAGGGGACTTTGTAATATTCGATCAGGGGGGCTTTGTTATACTCGATCAAGGGACTTTGTTATACTCGATCTGGGGGCTTTGTTTTCCTCGATCAGGGGACTTTGTTATACTCCATCAGGGTCTGTGTTATACTCCATCAGGGGCCTTTGTTATACTCGACCAGGAGACTTTGTTGTACTTGATCAGGGGACTTTATGATATTCGATCAGGGGGGCTTTGTTATACTCGACCAGGGGCCTTTGTTATGCTCGATAAGTGGACTTTGTTATACTCGATCAGGGGCCTTTGTTGTACTCGATTAGGGGACTTATACTCGACCAGTGGACTTTGTTATACTCGATCAGGGGACTTTGTTATACTCGATGAGGGGCCTTTGTTACACTCGACCAGGGGACTTTGTTATACGCGATCAGGGGACTTTGTTATACTCAATCAGGGGGCTTTGATATACTCGATGAGGGGACTTTGTTATACTCGATCAGGGTATTTGTTATACTCGATGATTGGACTTTGTTATACTCGATCAGGGGACTTTGTTATAATCGACCAGGGTCCTTTGTTATGCTTGACCAGTGTCCTTTGTTATATTCGATCAAAGGGCTTTGTTATATTCGATTAGGGGACTTTGTTATACTCGATGAGGGGCATTTGTTATACTCGATCAAGGGCCTTTGCTATACTCGATCAGGGGACTTTGTTAGACTCGATTAGGGGCCTTTGTTATACTCGATCAGGGGACTTTGATATACTCGATCAGTGGGCTTTGTTATACTCGATCAGGGGCCTTTGTTATGCTCGATCAGGGGACTTTGTTATACTCGATCAGGAGCCTTTGTTATACTCTATCAGGTTCTTTTGTTATACTCGAACCAGGGGAATTTGTTATACTCGATCATGAGACCTTGTTATACTCGATCAGGGCCTTTATTATGCTCGACCAGGGTTTTTGATATACTCGATCAAGGGACTTTGTTATACTCGACCAGGGTGCTTTGTTGTGCTCGTCCAGGGGACTTTGTTATACTCGATAAGGGGAATTTTTTATACTCGATGAGGGGAATTTGTTATACTCGATCAGGGGCCTTTGTTATACTCGATCATGGGCCTTTGTTATACTCAACCAGGGGACTTTGTTATAATCGATCAGGGGAATTTGTTTTCCTCGACCAGGGGACTTTGATATACTCGATCATGGGACTTTGTTATACTTGATCAGGGGACTTTGTAATATTCGATCAGGAGGGCCTTGTTATACTCGACCAGGGGCCTTTGTTATGCTCGATAAGGGGACTTTGTTATACACGATGAGGGGCCTTTGTTATACTCGATCAGGGGACATTGTTATACTCGATCAGGGCATATGTTATACTCGATCAGGGGATGTGTTATACTTGATCAGGGGACTTTGTATTATTCGATCAGGGGGGCTTTGTTATGCTCGATAAGGGGACTTTGTTATATTCGATCAGAGGACTTTGTTATTCTCGATCAGGGGCCTTGGTTATACTCGACCAACGGCCTTTGTTATGCTCGATCAGGGGACTTTGTTATACTTCATCATTGGACTTTGTAAGATTCGTTCAGGGGAGCTTTGATATACTCGAACAGGGGCCTTTGTTATACTCGATCAAGGGACATTACTATACTCGACCAAGGAACTTTGTTATACACGATCAGGGGATATGTTATACTCGATCAGGGGATGTGTTATACTCGATCAGGGGACTTTGTTATACTCAGTCAGGAGGCTTTGTTATTCTCAACCGGGGGCCTTTGTTATACTTGATCAGGGGAATTTGTTATACTGGATCAGGGGACTTTGTTATACTCGATCAGGGGGCTTTGTTATACTCAACCAGGGGACTTTGTTATACTCGATCAGGTGGTTTTGTTATACTCGACCAGGGGTCTTTGTTGTGCTCGATCACGCGACTTTGTTATACTCGTTCAGGGGCCTTTGTTATACTCGATGAGGGGACTTTGTTATACTCGATCTGGGGGCTTTGTTTTCCTCGATCAGGGGACTTTGTTATACTCCATCAGGGACTTTGTTATGCTCCATTAGGGGCCTTTGTTATACTCGACCACGGGACTTTGTTATACTCGATCAGGGGGCTTTGTTATACTTGATCAAGGGACTTTGTATTATTCGATCAGGGGGCCTTTGTTATGCTCGATAAGGGGACTTTGTTATATTCGATCAGAGGACTTTGTTATTCTCGATCAGGGGGCTTGGTTATACTCGACCAGGGGACTTTGTTGTTATACTCGATCAGGGGACTTTGTTATACTCGATGAGGGGCCTTTGTTACACTCGACCAGGGGACTTTGTTATACTCGATCAGGGACTTTGTTATACTCGATCAGGAGGCTTTGATATACTCGATGAGGGGACTTTGTTATACTCGATCAGGGTATTTGTTATACTCGATGATTGGACCTTGTTATACTCGATCAGGGGACTTTGTTTTACTCGACCAGGGTCCTTTGTTATGCTCGACCAGTGGCCTTTGTTATACTCGATCAAAGGGCTTTGTTATATTCGATTAGGGGACTTTGTTATACTCGATGAGGGGCATTCGTTATTCTCGATCAGGAGCCTTTGTTATACTCTATCAGGGGCTTTGGTTATACTCGAACCAGGGGAATTTGTTATACTCGATCATGAGACCTTGTTATACTCGTTCAGGGCCTTTATTATGCTCGACCAGGGGGTTTTGATATACTCGATCAGGGGACTTTGTTATACTCGATCAGGGGGCTTTGTTATACTCGACCAGGGTGCTTTGTTGTGCTCGACCAGGGGACTTTGTTATACTCGATCATGAGCCTTTGTTATACTCGATCAGGGGCCTTTTTTATACTCGATCATGGGCCTTTGTTATACTCAACCAGGGGACTTTGTTATAATCGGTCAGGGGAATTTGTTATACTCGACCAGGGGAGTTTGTAATACACGACCACGTAACTTTGTTATACTCGATCAGAGGACTTTGCTTTACTCGATCGGGGAACATTGTTTTACTCGATCAGGGGGCCTTGTTACTCGATCAAGGGACTTTGTTACACTCAACCAGGAGACTTTGTTTTACTCGATCTGGGGGCTGTTTTATATTCGATCAGGGGACTTTATTATACTCGATCGGGGAACTTTGTTTTACTCGATCAGGGGCCTTTATTATACTCGATCAAGAGCGTTTGTTATACTCGATCAGAGGACTTTGTTATACTCGATCAGGGGACTTTGTTATACTTGAGCAGGGGGCTTTGTTTATATCGACCAGGGGACGTTGTTATACTCCATCAGGGAACTTTGTTATACAGGATCAGGAATATGTTTTACTCGATCAGGGGATGTGTTACACTCGATCAGGGGACTTTGCTATACTCGATCAGGATGCTTTGTTATACTCAACCGGGGGCCTTTGTTATACTTGATTTGGGGCTTTTGTTATACTCGATCAAGGGACATTGTTATTCTCGATCAGGGGACTTTGTTTATATCGACCAGGGGAGTTTGTTATACTCCATCAGGGTCTTTGTTATACTCCATCAGGGGCCTTTGTTATACTCGACCAGGGGACTTTCTTATACTCGATCAGGGGACTTTGTTATACCTGATCAGGGGACTTTGTAATATTCGATCAGGGGGGCTTTGTTATACTCGACCAGGGGACTTAGTTATGCTCGATTAGGGGACTTTGTTATACTCGATTAGGGGCCTTTGTTATACTCGATCAGGGGACATTGTTATACTCGAACAGGAAACTTTGTTATACTGTATCAGGGGACTTTGTTTTACTCGATCAGGGGCCTTTGTTAAACTCGACCAGGGGACTTTGTTATACTCGATTAGGGGACTTTGTTATACTTGATGAGGGGGCTTTGATATACTCGACCAGGGGACTTTGTTTTACTCGATCAGGGGGCTTTGATATACTCAATCAGGGGACTTTGTTTTACTCGATGGGGGGACTTTGTTATACTCGATGATTAGGCTTTGTTATACTCGATAAGGGGACTTTGTTATACTCGATCAGGAGGCTTTGTTTTCCTCGATCAGGGGACTTTGCTATACTCCATCAGGGTCTTTGGTATACTCCATTAGGGGCCTTTGTAATACTCGAATAGGGGTCTTTGTTATACTGGATCAGGGGACTTTGTTATACTTGATCAGGGGACTTTGTAATATTCGATCAGGGGGGCTTTGTGATACTCGATCAAGGGACTTTGTTATACTCGATCAGGGGCCTTTGTTATACTCGATCAGGGGACATTACTATACTCGACCAGGAAACTTTGTTATACACGATCAAGGGATATGTTATACTCGATCAGGGGATGTGTTATACTCGATCAGGGGACTTTGTTATACTCGATTAGGAGGCTTTCTTATACTCAACTGGGGGCCTTTGTTATATTCGATTAGGGGACTTTGTTATATACGATCAGGGGACTTTGTTATACTCGATCAGGGGGCTTTGTTATACTCAACAAGGGGAATTTTGTTATACTCGATCAGGTGGCTTAGTTATACTCGACCTGGGGTCTTTGTTATGCTCGATAAGGGGACTTTGTTATTCTCGATCAGGGGCCTTGGTTATACTCGACCAGGGGACTTTATTTTACTCGACCAGGGTAGTTTGTTATACTCGATCAGGGGCCTTTGTTATACTCGAGCAGGGGACATTAGTATACTCGATCAGGGAACTTTGTTATACACGATCAGGGAATATGTTATTCTCGATCAGGGGATGTGATATACTCGATCACGGGACTTTGCTTTACTCAATTAGGAGGCTTTGTTATACTCAACCGGGGGCTTCGTTATACACGACCAGGGAACTTTGTTATACTCGACCAGGGGACTTTGTTATACGCGAACAGGGGACTTTGTTATATTCGATGAGGGGACTTTGTTATATTCGATCAGGGGACTTTGTAATTCTCGATCAGGGGCCTTGGTTATACTCGACCAGGGGACTTTATTTTACTCGACCAGGGGAGTTTGTTATACTCGATCAGGGGCCTTTGTTATACTCGAGCAGGGGACATTAGTATACTCGACCAGGGAACTTTGTAATATACGATCAGGGAATATGTTATACTCGATCAGGGGATGTGATATACTCGATCACGGGACTTTGTTTTACTCAATTAGGAGGCTTTGTTATACTCAACCAGGGGCTTCGTTATACACGACCAGGGAACTTTGTTATACTCGACCAGGGGACTTTGTTATACGCGAACAGGGGACTTTGTTATATTCGATGAGGGGACTTTGTTATATTCGATCAGGGGACTTTGCAATTCTCGATCAGGGGCCTTGGTTATACTCGACCAGGGGACTTTGTTATACTCGACCAGGGGACTTTGTTATTCTCGACCAGGGGACATTGTTATACGCGACCAGGGGACTTTGTTTTACTCGACCAGGGGAGTTTGTTATACTCGATCAGGGGCCTTTGTTATACTCGAGCACGGGACATTAGTATACTCGACCAGGGAACTTTGTTATACACGATCAGGGGATATGTTATACTCGATCAGGGGATGTGATATACTCGATCACGGAACTTTGTTTTACTCGATTAGGAGGCTTTGTTATACTCAACCGGGGGCTTTGTTATACACGACCAGGGAACTTTGTTATACTCGACCAGGGGTCTTTGTTATACGCGACCAGGGGACTTTGTTATATTCGATAAGGGGAATTTGTTATACTCGATCAGGGGAATTTGTTATTCTCGATTAGCATTAAGCTAACTTCAAATGGCGATAAACTAACTTCAAATGGCGCTAAACTATCTTTAAATGGCATTAACCTAACTTGAAATGACGTAAACCTAACTTTAAATGGCGTTAAACTAACTTTAAATTTCATTAAACTAACTTCAAATGGTGTTAAACTAACTTCAAAAGGTGTTAAACTAACTTTAAATGGCATTAACCTAACTATAAATGGCGTTTAACGTGTTGCAAATGGCAGTAAACGTTCTTCAAATTGCGTTACACTAACTTCAGATGGCGTTCAATTAACTTTAAATGACGTTAAATTAACTTTATATGGCGTTAAACTAAATTTAAAAGGCATTAAACTAACTTCAAATGGCTTTAAACTAACTTCACATGTCGTTAAACTAACTTTAAATGGCGTTAAACTAACTGCAAATGATGTAAAACTAACTTCAAATGGCGTTAAACTAACTTTTAATGGCTTTAAACACTGCAAATGATGTTAAACTAACTTTAAATGGCATTAAACTAACTTGAAATGACGTATAACTAACTGAAAATGGCGTTAAACTAACTTAAATGGCATTAAACTAACTTCAAATGGTGTTAAGCTAACTTCAAAAGGCGTTAAACTAACTTTAAATGGCATTAAACTAACTTCAAATGGTGTTAAACTAACTTCAAAAGGTGTTAAACTAACTTTAAATGGCATTAAACTAACTATAAATGGCGTTTAACGTGTTGCAAATGGCAGTAAACGTTCTTCAAATTGCGTTACACTAACTTCAGATGGCGTTCAATTAACTTTAAATGACGTTAAATTAACTTTATATGGCGTTAAACTAAATTTAAAAGGCATTAAACTAACTTCAAATGGCTTTAAACTAACTTCACATGTCGTTAAACTAACTTTAAATGGCGTTAAACTAACTGCAAATGACGTTAAACTAACTTCAAATGGCGTTAAACTAACTTTTAATGGCTTTAAACACTGCAAATGATGTTAAACTAACTTCAAATGGCATTAAACTAACTTGAAATGACGTATAACTAACTGAAAATGGCGTTAAACTAACTTAAATGGCATTAAACTAACTTCAAATGGTGTTAAGCTAACTTCAAAAGGCGTTAAACTAACTTTATATGGCATTAAACTAACTTCAAATGTCATTAAACTAAATTCAAAAAGCATTAAACTAAGTTTAAATGGCATTAAACTAACTTCAAATCGCGTTAAACTAACTTTTAATGGCATTAAATAACTGCAAATGACGTTAAACTAACTTGAAATGACGTATAACTAACTTTAAATGGCGTTAAACTAACTTTAAATGGCATTAAACTAACTTCAAATGGTGTTAAACTAACTTCAAAAGGTGTTAAACTAACTTTAAATGGCATTAAACTAACGTGACCAGGGGACTTTGTTATACTCGATCAGGGGACTTTGTAATACTCGATCAAGGGCCTTTGCCATAATCGATCAGGGGACTTTGTTAGATTCCATGAGGGGCCTTTGTTATACTCGATGAGGGGCCTTTCTTATACTCGATCAGGGGATGTGTTATACTCGATCAGGGGACTTTGTAATACTCGATCAGGGGATTTTGTAATACTCGATCAGGGGCCTTTGTTATACTCGATCAAGGGCGTTTGTCATAATCGATCAGGGTACTTTGTTATACTCGATGAGGGGCCTTTGTTATATTATATCAGGGGCTTTTGTTATACTCGAACCAGGGGAATTTCTTATACTCGATCATGAGACTTTGTTAAACTCGATCATTGCCCTTATTATACTCGACCAGAGGGGTTTGATATACTCGATCAGGGGACTTTGTTATACTCGATCAGCGGGCTTTGTTATACTCGATGAGGGGGCTTTGTTTTCCTCGACCAGGGGACTTTGATATACTCGATCATGGGACTTTGTTATACTTGATCAGGGGACTTTGTAATATTCGATCAGGAGGGCTTTGTTATACTCGACCAGGGGCCTTTGTTATGCTCGATAAGGGGACTTTGTTATACACGATGAGGGGCCTTTGTTATACTCGATCAGGGGACATTGTTATACTCGATCAGGGCATATGTTATACTCGATCAGGGGATGTGTTATACTTGATCAGGGGACTTTGTATTATTCGATGAGGGGGGCTTTGTTATGCTCGATAAGGGGATTTTGTTATATTCGATCAGAGGACTTTGTTATTCTCGATCAGGGGCCTTGGTTATACTCGACCAGGGGCCTTTGTTATGCTCGATCAGGGGACTTTGTTATACTTGATCAGGGGACTTAGTAAGATTCGATCAGGGGAGCGTTGATATACTCGAACAGGGGCCTTTGTTATACTCGATCAAGGGACATTACTATACTCGAACAGGGAACTTTGTTATACACGATCAGGGGATATGTTATACTCGATCAGGGGATGTGTTTTACTCGATTAGGGGACTTTGTTATACTCAGTCAGGAGGCTTTGTTATACTCAACCGGGGGCCTTTGTTATACTCGATCAGGGGAATTTGTTATACTGGATCAGGGGACTTTGTTATACTCGATCAGGGGGCTTTGTTATACTCAACCAGAGGACTTTGTTATACTCGATCAGGAGGTTTTGTTATACTCGACCAGGGGTCTTTGTTGTGCTCGATCACGCGACATTGTTATACTCGTTCAGGGGCCTTTGTTATACTCGATCTGGGGGCTTTGTTTTCCTCGATCAGGGGACTTTGTTATACTCCATCAGGGACTTTGTTATGCTCCATTAGGGGCCTTTGTTATACTCGACCACGGGACTTTGTTATACTCGATCAGAGGACTTTGTTATACTTGATCAAGGGACTTTGAATTATTCGATCAGGGGGCCTTTGTTATGCTCGATAAGGGGACTTTGTTATATTCGGTCAGAGGACTTTGTTATTCTCGATCAGGGGGCTTGGTTATACTCGACCAGAGGACTTTGTTATACTCGACCAGGGGACTTTGTTATACTCGACCAGGGGACTTTGTTATACTCGATCAGGGGAATTTGTAATAATCGATCAGGGGAATTTGTTATACTCGACCAGGGGACTTTGTTATACACGACCATTGGACTTTGTTATATTCAATCAGAGGAGTTTGTTATACTCGATCGTGGGACTTTGTTTTACTAGATCAGGGGGCTTTGTTATACTCGATCAAGGGACTTTGTTAAACTCGATTAGGGGCCTTTATTATACTTGATTAAGGGCCTTTGTTATACCCGATCAGTGGACTTTGTTATACTCGATTAGAGGACTTTGGTAAACTCGATCAGGGGACTTTGTTATACTCGACCAGGGGACTTTGTTATACTCGATCAGGGGGCTTTGTTATACTCGATCAGGGGACATTACTATACTCGACCAGCGAACTTTGTTGTACACGATCAGGGGATATGTTACACTCTATCAGGGGATGTGTTATACTCGATCAGGGGACTTTGTTATACTCGATCAGGAGGCTTTGTTACACTCAACCGGGGGCCTTTGTTTTACTCGATCAGGGGCCTTTGTTATACTCGATCAAGGGAGTTTGTTATACTCGATCAGGGGACTTTGGTATACTCGATTAGGGGGCTTTGTTTTCCTCGATCAGGGGACTTTGTTATACTCGATCAGGGGACTTTGTTATACTCGACCAGGTGACTTTTTTATACTCGATCAGGGGACTTTGTTATACTTGATCAAGGGACTTTGTATTATTCGATCAGGGGGCCTTTGTTATGCTCCTTAAGGGGACTTTGTTATATTCGATCAGAGGACGTTGTTATTCTGGATCAGGGGCCTTGGTTATACTCGACCAGGGACCTTTGTTATACTCGACCAGGGGACTTTGTTATACTCGACCAGGGGAATTTGTTATACTCGATCAGGGGAATTTGTAATAAACGATCAAGGGCCTTTGTCATAATCGATCAGGGGACTTTGATAGACTCGATGAGGGGCCTTTGTTATACTCGATGAGGGGCCTTTGTTATACTCAATCATGGGCCACTGTTTTACTCATCCAGGGGAATTTGTTATACTCGATAAGAGGAATTTGTTATACTCGACCAGGGGACTTTGTTATACACGACCATTGGACTTTGTTATATTCGATCAGAGGACTTTGTTATACTCGATCGGGGGACTTTGTTTTACTAGATCAGGGGATTTGTTATACTCGATCAAGGGACTTTGTTAAACTCGATTAGGGGCCTTTATTATACTCGATCAAGGTCCTTTGTTATACCCGATCAGTGGACTTTGTTATACTCGATCAGAGGACTTTGGTATACTCGATCAGGGGCCTTTGTTATACTCGACCAGGGGACTTTGTTATACTCGATCAGGGGGCTTTGTTATACTCGATTAGGGGACAGTACTATACTCGACCAGGGAACTTTGTTATACAAGGATCAGGGGATATGTTATACTCTATCAGGGAATGTGTTATACTCGATTAGGGGACTTTGTTATACTCCATCAGGGTCATTGTTATACTCCATCAGGGTCCTTTGTTATACTCGACCATGCGAATTTATTATACTCGATCAGGGGACTTTGTTATACTTGAAAGGGGACTTTGTAATATTCGATCAGGGGGGCTTTGTTATACTCGATCAGGGGACTTTATTATACTCGACCAGGGGACTTTGTTTTACTCGATCAGGGGGCTTTGATATACTCGATCAGGGGACTTTGTTTTACTCGATAGGGGGACTTTGTTATACTCGATGATTGGGCTTTGTTATACTCGTTCAGGGGACTTTGTTATACTCGACCAGTGTCCTTTGTTATGGTCGACCAGTGGCCTTTGTTATACTCGATCAGGGGGCTTTGTTATATTCGATTAGGTGACTTTGTTATACTCGATGAGGGGCATTTGTTATACTCGATCAAGGGCCTTTGCTATACTCGATCAGAGGACTTTGTTAGACTCGATTAGGGGCCTTTGTTATAATCGATCAGGGGACTTTGTTATACTTGATTAGGGGGATTTGTTATACTAAATGAGGGGCTTTTTTTTATACTCGAACCAGGGGAATTTGGTATACACGATCATGAGAATTTGGTATACTCGATCAGGGCCTTTATTATACTCGAGCAGGGGGGTTTGATATACTCGATCAGGGGACTTTGTTATACTCAGTCAGGGAGCTTTATTATACTCGATCAGGAGACTTTGTTATACTCGATAAGGGGACTTTGTTATACTCGATCAGTGGGCTTTGTTTTCCTCGATCAGGGGACTTTGTTATACTCTATCGGGGTCTTTGGTATACTCCATTAGGGGCCTTTGTAATACTCGAATAGGGGTCTTTGTTATACTCGATCAGGGGACTTTGTTATACTTGATGAGGGGACTTTGTATTATTCGACCAGGGGACTTTGTTTTACTCGACCAGGGGAGTTTGTTATACTCGATCAGGGGCCTTTGTTATACTCGATCATGGGACATTAGTATACTCGACCAGGGAACTTTGTTATACACGATCAGGGGATATGTTATACTCGATCAGGGGATGTGATATACTCGATCACGGGACTTTGTTTTACTCTATTAGGAGGCTTTTTTATACTCAACCGGGGGCTTTGTTATACACGGCCAGGGAACTTTGTTATACTCGACCAGGGGACTTTGTTATAAGCGACCAGGGGACTTTGTTATATTCGATGAGGGGACTTTGTTATATTCGATCAGGGGACTTTGTAATTCTCGATCAGGGGCCTTTGTTATACTCGACTAGGGGACTTTGTTATACTCGACCAGGGGACTTTGTTATACTCGACCAGGGGACATTGTTATACGCGACCAGGGGAATTTGTTATACTCGATAACAGGACTTTGTTATACTCGATCAGGTGACTTTGTTATACTCGATCATGGGCCTTTTGTTATACTCGATAATGGGCCTTTGTTATACTCAACCAGGGGACTTTGTTACACTCCATCAGAGTCTTTGGTATACTCCATTAGGGGCCTTTGTTATACTCGAATAGGAGTCTTTGTTATACTCGATCAGGGGACTTTGTTATACTTGATCAGGGTACTTTGTAATATTCGATCAGGGTGGCTTTGTTATACTCGATCAAGGGACTTTGTTATACTCGATCTGGGGTCTTTGTTTTCCTCGATTAGGGGCCTTTGTTATACTCGATCAGGAGACGTATACTCGACCAGGGGACTTTGTTTTACTCGATTAGGGGACTTTGTTATACTCGATGAGGGGCCTTTGTTACACTCGACCAGGGGACTTTGTTATACTCAATCAGGGGACTTTGTTATACTCGATCAGGAGGCTTTGATATACTCGATGAGGAGACTTTGTTATACTCGATCAGGGTATTTGTTATACTCGATGATTGGACTTTGTTATACTCGTTTAGGGGACTTTGTTATACTCGACCAGGGTCCTTTGTTATGCTCGACTAGTGGCCTTTGTTATACTCGATCAAAGGGCTTTGTTATATTCGATTAGGGGACTTTGTTATACTCGATGAGGGGCATTCGTTATACTCGATCAAGGGCCTTTGCTATACTCGATCAGGGGACTTTGTTAGACTCGATTATGCGCCTTTGTTATACTCGATCAGGGGACTGTGTTATTCTCGATCAGGAGCCTTTGTTATACTCTATGAGGGGCTTTGGTTATACTCGAACCAGGGGAATTTGTTATACTCGATCATGAGACCTTGTTATACTCGATCAGGGCCTTTATTATGCTCGACCAGGGGGTTTTGATATACTCGATCAGGGGACTTTGTTATACTCGATCAGGGGGCTTTGTTATACTCGACCAGGGTGCTTTGTTGTGCTCGACCAGGGGACTTTGTTATACTCGATCATGGGCCTTTGTTATACTCGATCAGGGGCCTTTTTTATACTCGATCATGGGCTTTTGTTATACTCAACCAGGGGACTTTGTTATATTCGGTCAGGGGAATTTGTTATACTCGACCAAGGGAGTTTGTTATACACGACCACGGAACTTTGTTATACTCGATCAGAGGACTTTGCTTTACTCGATCGGGGACATTGTTTTACTCGATCAGGGGGCCTTGTTACTCGATCAAGGGACTTTGTTACACTCAACCAGGAGATTTTGTTTTACTCGATCTGGGGGCTGTTTTATATTCGATTAGGGCACTTTGTTATACCTGATCAGGGGACTTTGTAATATTCGATCAGGGGGGCTTTGTTATACTCGACCAGGGGCCTTAGTTATGCTGGATAAGGGGACTTTGTTATACTCGATCAGGGGCCTTTGTTATACTCGATCAGGGGACTTTGTTATACTCGACCAGGGGACTTTGTTATACTCGATCAGGGGACTTTGTTATACTCGATCAGAGGCCTTTGTTATACTCGACCAGGGGACTTTGTTATACTCGATTAGGGGACTTTGTTATACTCGATGAGGGGGCTTTGATATACTCGACCAGGGGACTTTGTTTTACTCGATCAGGGGGCTTTGATATACTCAATCAGGGGACTTTGTTTTACTCGATGGGGGAACTTTGTTATACTCGATCAGGGGACTTTGTTATACTCGACTAGGGTCCTTTGTTATGGTCGACCAGTGGCCTTTGTTATACTCGATCAGGGGGCTTTGTTATATTCGATTAGGTGACTTTGTTATACTCGATGAGGGGCATTTGTTATACTCGATCAAGGGCCTTTGCTATACTCGATCAGAGGACTTTGTTAGACTCGATCAGGGGCCTTTGTTATAATCGATCAGGGGACTTTGTTATACTTGATTAGAGGGATTTGTTATACTAAATCAGGGGCTTTTGTTATACTTGAACCAGGGGAATTTGGTATACTCGATCATGAGAATTTGTTATACTCGATCAGGGCCTTTATTATACTCGACCAGGGGGGTTTGATATACTCGATCAGGGGACTTTGTTATACTCAGTCAGGGAGCTTTATTATACTCGATCAGGGGACTTTGTTATACTCGATAAGGGGACTTTGTTATACTCGAAGAGGAGGCTTTGTTTTCTTCGATCAGGGGACTTTGTTATACTCCATCAGGGTCTTTGGTATACTCCATTAGGGGCCTTTGTAATACTCGAATAGGGGTCTTTGTTATACTCGATCAGGGGACTTTGTTATACTTGATCAGGGGACTTTGTAATATTCGATCAGGGGGGCTTTGTGATACTCGATTAAGGGACTTTATTATACTCGATTAGGGTCCTTTGTTATACTCGATCAGGGGACATTACTATACTCGACCAGGAAACTTTGTTATACACGATCAAGGGATATGTTATACTCGATCAGGGGATGTGTTATACTCGATCAGGGGACTTTGTTATACTCGATTAGGAGACTTTCTTATACTCAACTGGGGGCCATTGTTATACTCGATTAGAGGACTTTGTTATACACGATCAGGGGACTTTGTTATACTCGATCAGGGGGCTTTGTTATACTCAACAAGGGGAATTTTGTTATACTCGATCAGGTGGCTTAGTTATACTCGACCTGGGGTCTTTGTTATGCTCGACCATGGGCCTTTGTTATGCTCGATAAGGGGACTTTGTTATTCTCGATCAGGGGCCTTGGTTATACTCGACCAGGGGACTTTATTTTACTCGACCAGGGGAGTTTGATATACTCAATCAGGGGCCTTTGTTATACTCGAGCAGGGGACATTAGTATACTCGACCAGGGAACTTTGTTATACACGATCAGGGGATATGTTATACTCGATCAGGGGATGTGATATACTTGATCACGGGACTTTGTTTTACTCAATTAGGAGGCTTTGTTATACTCAACCGGGGGCTTCGTTATACACGACCAGGGAACTTTGTTATACTCGACCAGGGGACTTTGTTATATGCGAACAGGGGACTTTGTTATATTCGATGAGGGGACTTTCTTATACTCGATCAGGGGATGTGTTATACTCAATCAGGGGACTTTGTTATACTCGATCAGGGGATTTTGTAATACTCGATCAGGGGCCTTTGTTATACTCGATCAAGGGCGTTTGTCATAATCGATCAGGGTACTTTGTTATACTCGATGAGGGGCCTTTGTTATATTATATCAGGGGCTTTTGTTATACTAGAACCAGGGGAATTTCTTA
>NW_024747871.1:0-16495 GCF_018991925.1 Homarus americanus | reverse complement strand
CCCACACACACACACACACACACACACACGCACACACACACACACACACACACACACACACGCACACACACACACACACACACACACACACACACACACACACACACACACACTCGTATAACAACAGAAAACTTTCATTCATCTGAATTAACACTGGCTAGATTAGATTACGCTACGTTATGTTACGTTGCGTTACGTTGCGTTATGTTATGTTATGTTATGTTATGTTACGTTGTGTTATGTTATGTTATGTTATGTTACGTTATGTTATGTTATGTTACGTTGCGTTATGTTATGTTATGTTATGTTATGTTATGTTATGTTATATTATAGTAGGCAGCTATCAAACAGGGAGGTTCTAAAGATATTGAAGCATAATGTGTTGGTAGACCTGCTGCCATATGCATCAAGGCCTGTGGTTGATGATCTGGACTTTCTGCCCATTTGGCTAATGCACAACTGCAGGAATCTCAATTGTTTCTCTTTACAACACAACATACATATATTGTTTCTCACTATTGATATTTTATTTTTTTTTTCTGTATGGTTCTTATTATTATTATTGTTATGTTAGATATGTTACGTTAATAAGCTAAGGTTACTAGGAATTAGGTTAAACAGGTTAGATTGCTAGTTAAGTTAGGCACTAGTTCTTTCATCAGAGTTCACTTCAGTTCCAACAGAAGTGTTTACTCAGCCCTGTCTCTCACCTGTACACAAATAATACCGGCTGGCGCTGAGAGTTGAAAATATTGACCTAGTTTAATTAGTGTATTAAACCGGTGTATTAAACCAGTGTATTAAACCAGTGCATTAAACTGGTGAATTAAACTATGCATTAAACCAGTGTATTAAACCAGTGTATTAAAACCGGTGTATTAAACCAGAGAGGAAAATTGGTTAAGAGGTGGGGAGGAAGAGGAGGGGAGGGGAGAGGAGGTGGGGAAGAGGTGAAGGGGGAGGGGGAAGAGGAGGAAGAGGTGAGAAGGAGGAGGAGAGGGAGGGGGAAAGGAGGGGAGGGGGAAGAGGAGGAAGAGGTGAGAAGGAGGGGGGAGGAGGGAAGAGGAAAGGGGAGGGGAGGGGAACAGAGGAAGAGGAGAGGAGAGGGAGGAGGAAGAGGTGAAGGGGGAGAGGGAGGGGGGAAGAGGAGGAAGAGGTGAGAAGGGGAGGGGGAGGAGGAAGAGGTGAGAAGAGGAAGAGGGAAGGGGAGGGGAAGAGGAGAAGAGGTGAGAAGGAGGGGAGGAGGAAGAGGTGAAGGGGAGGGGAGGGGGAAGAGGAGGAAGAGGTGAGAAGGAGGGGAGGAGGAAGAGGTGAAGGGAGAGGGGGAGGGGAAGAGGAGGAAGAGGTGAGAAGGAGGGGGGAGGAGGAAGAGGTGAAGGGAGGGAGGGGAAGAGGAAGGGGAGGGGAGGGGGGAAGAGGAGGAAGAGGTGAGAAGGAGGGGAGGAGGAAGAGGTGAAGGGGGAGAGGGGAGGGGAAGAGGAGGAAGAGGTGGAGAAGGAGGGGAGGAGGAAGAGGTGAAGGGGAGGGGAGGGGGGAAGAGGAGGAAGAGGGGAGAAGGGGGGAGGAGGAAGAGGTGAAGGGGGAGAGGGAGGGGAAGAGGAGGAAGAGGTGAGAAGGAGGGGAGGAAAGAGGAAGGGGAGAGGGAGGGGGAAGGAGGGAGGAAGAGGTGAGAAGGGGGAGGAGGAAGAGGGAAGGGGGGAGGGAGGGGGGAAGAGGAGGAAGAGGTGAGAAGGAGGGGGAGGAGGAAGAGGTGAAAGGGGAGGGGGAAGAGGAGGAAGAGGAGAAGGAGGGGAGGAGGAAGAGGTGTGTTAGGTTCTGTTACCAATTATTATAATGGTGTGTGTGTGTGTGTGTGTGTGTGTGTGTGTGTGTGTGTTTTTTGTTTTTTTGTGTGTGTGTGTGTGTGTGTGTGTTATTGATTTATAATGGTGTGGTTGAGTCTGTTTGTTTACACTCTTATAAATATTGTTCACATTCCCCCTCTCTCTACTTTCCTTCCTTAACTTTACACCCTAGGTTAGGTTATAGAGAAAAAAAAAGAGAGAGAGAGAGAGAGAGAGAGTGAGAGAGAGAAAGAGCCTGGGGTTAGAGGGACATTGCAGGCCGGTGATTGGTTCTGAGCAGGATAAAGGCATCCAATCAGCTGCCGGAATGACCTGACTATGGAGAGACATCCAGGTGAAGACTTTTATATATACAGGGGGGCACACACACACACACCACACACACACACACACACACACACACACACACACACACACACACACACACACACACACACACACACACACACACACGTCACTGACAAGAACTTCCGGTAGACGGGGATTCGAACCGTGGATAAGAATATTCCCTGATATCCGGGAGTAAGAGACCGTACCGCCCGTCCTGCCGTCCAACCGCCCGTCCTGCCGTCCAACCGTCCGTCCTGTGCATGTCCGTCGGCAGGTAACGGAGCTTCAACACACCTTAAGTATCTTATCTCTACCACCTAACGACCTTCAAATATATCTCGCCTTAATTCCTCCCTGACATAAGGTCGATTTTAATAACACATCTCTACGTTTCTCAAGGGACGATCATCTGGTAAAGGAGAATGAGTCTTATGTGTAAGATACAATAGGATCGAATCTTCTATAAGAGTTGGGGACTTTCACTGTGGTGGTGGTGGTAGCGGGGATGGTGGTGGTGGTGGTGGTGGGTAGGGGGATGGTGGTGGTGGTGGTGGTGGTGGTAGTGGTGGTGCGAGTTGCCACGTAGTTTAAACATCATAATTTCCATATTTTATACATATACTTGTAAGATATGTATTAAATGTATCCATATGTATAAGTTAATGTTTATATAAGTATACATAGTGTAGGTTGTCTGTTAAGAGTAAAGAAGTGAAGGTGAGGCAAGTGTAGGAGCCCAGGGTTGGTGGTGGTAAACTGACCTTGGTGTGTGTGTGTGTGTTTTAAATGCTCCCACTCTTCCCAAACATAACACACACTCTTCCTCCCACCCTGCCTCCCACACCCCCCACACCCTCCCCCACACCGCCCCTCTCCCACACCGCCCCTCCCCCACACCGCCCCCTCCCCACACCGCCCCTCCCCCACACCGCCCCTCCCTACACCGCCCCTCTTCCCCCACACCGCCCCTCCCCCACACCGCCCTCCCCACACCGCCCCTTCCCCACACCCCCCTCCCCCCACACACCCCTTCCCCACACCCCCCTCCCCCACGCCCCCTCCCCCACACCGCCCCTCCCCCCCACACCGCCCCTCCCCACACCGCCCCTTCCCCACACCCCCTCCCCACACCCCCCTCCCCCACACCGCCCTCCCCCACACCCCGCCCCTTCCCACACCCCCTCCCCCACACCCCCCCCCACACCGCCCCTCCCCACACCCCCCCACACCGCCCCCTCCCCACACCCCGCCCCCCACACCGCCCCTCCCCCACACCGCCCCTCCCCCACACCGCCCCCTTCCCCACACCCCCTCCCCCCACACCGCCCCCCCCCCACACCGCCCCTTCCCCCACACCGCCCCCTCCCCACACCCCCCTCCCCCACACCGCCCTCCCCCACACCGCCCCTCCCCACACCGCCCCTCCTCCCCACACCGCCCCTCCCCCCACACTGCACCCTCTCTGTAGGCACATTATTTTACAGGAGTCATATAATTTACCTGTGTTTAATGAGTCTGTATAAACGTGTGAAAAACCGCGCGAGGGACTGTCTAGGTGTGTCGAGTCTCTACATGAATATGGAAATAGCTTTAATTTAAACGACATTGAAGTTTAATAGGAGTAAGTTAGAGCTTCCGTGAGCCTTTGTTGGAGTGATAGATAGCTTTTGTTGGAGTGATAGATAGCTTTGCTGGAGTTCCCCCCCCCCCTCCCTCTCTCCCTCCCCCTCCCTTCCTCCATCCTCCCTCCCTCCCTCCATCCCTCCCTTCCTCCATCCCTCCCTCCCTTCCTCCATCCCTCCCTCCCCTACCCCCTCTCTCTGACAGCTAGACAGCCAGTGGCCTGCCCGGCGGCATTCCCTGAGGGCCTTCTGTGTTGTGGCCAACCACCTGTGTGTGTGTGTGTGTGTGTGTGTGTGTGTGTGTGTGTGTGTAATGTTATTCTGTAGTGTTGTTCAGGGTGTACATGGCTAATTAATCTATGTATTACAGGTATGGAGGTACAGTGGTTTAATGGCCTCAAATGTATTCTAAATTTATGAGGTTTATTACACGATGTATAACAGTGTCTTGGTCTTATCAATGAATCATACCTGTACGTGTCCTTAATACCTGTACTTTTATACCTGTACTTGCCGTTAATACCTGTACTTTATACCTGTATTTGCCGTTAATAACTGTACTTTATACCTGTCCTTAATACCCACTTGCCGTTAATAACTGTACTTTATACCTGTCCTTAATACCTGTACTTGCGTTAATACCTTGTACTTTATACCTGTCCTTAATACCTGTACTTGCCGTTAATACCTGTACTTTATAACTGTCCTAATACCTGTACTTGCCGTTAATAATTGTACTTTATAACTCGTCCTTAATAATTCGTACTTGCGTTAATATCTGAATTTTATAACTGTCCTTAATACCTGTACTTGCTGTTAATACCTGCACTTTATACCTGTCCCACATGTACTGCTGTTATCTGTAATTTTATACCTGTACTTGTCCTTAATACCCGTCCGTTATACCTGTTCCTTGTAAGTGTGTGAGGCATTGCACCTGTACCTGGTAACGGCGACTTGCAGGTAATTAGCTCATTGGTCGTAATTAGATGCCAGACAATCACCTGTGGATACCTGGTCTGTCTGTCTGTCTGTCTGTACGTTTTTGTGTCTGTGTTTATCTGTGTATGTGTTTTGGGTCTGTGTGTATGTTTTTGTGTCTGTGTGTAAGTTTGTGTATGTCTGTTTGGCACTGCTTAAATTTGTGCCACACACCTGCAGAGAGAGAGAGAGAGAGAGAGAGAGAGAGAGTGTGTGTGTGTGTGTGTGTGTGTGTGTGTGTGTGTGTGTGTGTGTGTGTGTGTGTGTGCGTGCGTCAGTCGTCAGTGTTTATTCAGCTGACGACGATCGAGCAGGTTTTATTGTGTGGCCAGACATGCTATTCACCTGGGGAGAGGGTCGTACAGCCCAGGGCCGTACCAGGGCTACAGCCCAGGGGCCGTACAGCCCAGGGGGTCGTACAGCCCAGGGTCACAACCCAGGGGTCACAGCTCAGGGGTCGTACAACCCAGGGGCTGTACAGCCCAGGGGGCCGCACAGCCTCAGGGGTCGTACAGCCAGGGGCCGGCAGCTCAGGGGCGTACCAGTAGTACAGCCTGTGGTGGGGCCAGAGAAGCCTGCCAGCCTAGGGGAGGAGGTCAGCATCAGGAGGGGTGTATTACAGTTCAGGGAGAAGGAGGTCGTACAGCCCAGGAGAAGGGGCCGTACAGCTCAGGGGGCCACAGCCCAGCGTCGTACAGCCCAGGAGTCGCACAGCCCAGGGGTTGTACAGCCCAGGGGGCCGTAAGCCCAGGGCGTACAGCCCAGGGTTGTACAGCCTAGGGGTTGTACAGCTCAGGGAGGAGGTCGCATATCAGGGAGAGGGTGGTACAGTCTGAGGAGAAGGGTCGTACAGCTCAGAGGGACATACTTGCCTTACAGTGGGTCATATATCTCACAGTGGGTCGTATATCCTCACAATGCGTCGTACCTGGCCAGAGGGTCGTCTCAGGCCCATTGTCTACCAATGATAACGAAGACAAAGAATCAAAGATATAGTTTCTTCTCTAATGATGAAGACAAGACGTGAATAGACTCTCAGACATTGGTTAGACAGACATATGGCTAGATAGTCATAGGGATAGATAGTCATATGGCTAGACAGACATATGACTAGTGTAAGGACACAAGGACAGACAGACAGACAGACAGGCAGACAGATAAACAGACAGACATTCCTAGGATAGCGAAGGACAGTACAAGGCTGGTGAGTGCTGTAGGTGAGCTGACCCCCACACACCTGGCACTTACCCGTGTCTTGATCACCTGCTGAGATAACATTTCTCTCCTGTGTTCTCAGTGAGGATATCACCCCCATTCTCACACCTCACTCACCTCACTCACCTCACCACCACCACCACCACTTTCACCTCACCACACTTCACTCACCTCACTCACCACCACCTCACCACCACTTCACCTCACCTCACCTCACCTACAGGTAAAGATGTCCCACTGGTTCATATTTCTGGGGCTTTACTTTTCCTGTCGTCTGAATCAAGAGCCACGAACTCTCTATCCCTGCATGACTTGCTTTGTGTGTGTGTGTAGGTGGGTGGTGTGTGGTGGTAGTGGTGTAGTGGTGGGTGGTGGTGGTAGTGGTGTGTGTGTAGGTGGTAGGGTAGTGGTGGTGTGTGTGTGGTGGTGTGGTGGTGGTAGTGGTGGGTAGTGTGGTGGTGGTGGGTGGTGGTGGTGTGGTGGTGGTGGTGGAGGTATAGGTGGGTAGGTGTGGTGGTGGGTAGGTAGGTGGTGTGTGTGGTGGTGGTGGTGGTGGTGGTGTAGGTGGTAGGTGTGGTAGTAGGTGTGTGTGTAGGTAGGTAGGTGTGGTGTTGGTGGTGGTGGTAGGTGGTGGTAGTAGTAGTGGTGGTGGTGGTGGTAGTGGTGTAGGACAGGTTGTGGATGGGTTGTTATATCAGTCACCTGTTAGCAGTGGATCTATATTGGAGGACCACCATTCCTCCTCCAACACTGTCCCTCCTCCAACACTGTTCCCTTCTCCAACACTACATCCTCCCTCCAACACTGCCCCCCTTCTCCAACACTGTCTCTCTTCCTCCAACACTGTCTCTCCTCCAACACTGTTCCTTCCCTCCAACACTGTCTCCTCCCTCCAACACTGTCTCCTCCAACACTGTCTCTTCCCTCCAACACTGTCTCCTCTCCAACACTGCTCTTCCCTCCAACACTGTCTCCCTCCTCCAACACTGTCCCCTCAAACACTGTCTCCCTTCCCTCCAACACTGTCTCTTCTCAAACACTGTCTCTTCCTCCAACACTGTCTCCTTCCTCCAACACTGTCTCCTCCTCCAACACTGTCTCATTCTCCAACACTGCCTTCCTCCAACACTGTCTCCTCCCTCCAACACTGTCTCTCCCTCCAACACTGTCTCATTCTCCAACAGTGGTGCCAAGTCCAGCTGGTAGTATTACAGTATTATCCTGTTTGTATAGTGTGTTGTGTTAATACCTGGATTATTAAACCAGTTAGTGTTGTGAGTTCGGCTACCTGGTTTAACTGGCTTACCTGGTTTAACTCACTGTATAAAGGTGGACGTGTCTAGTTAAGGTAGAGTCTCAGTGTTAATTTTGTCTCCTAACTGGTGTGTTAAGTGAACGTATCTAGTTAAGGTAGAGTCTCAGTGTTAATTTTGTCTCCTAACTGGTGTTAAGTGAACGTATCTAGTTAAGGTAGAGTCTCAGTGTTAATTTTGTCTCCTAACTGGTGTTAAGTGAACGTATCTAGTTAAGGTAGAGTCTCAGTGTTAATTTTGTCTCCTAACTGGTGTTAAGTGAACGTATCTAGTTAAGGTAGAGTCTCAGTGTTAATTTTGTCTCCTAACTGGTGTTAAGTGAACGTATCTCGTTAAGGTAGAGTCTCAGTGTTAATTTTTGTCTCCAACTGCGTTAAGTGAACGTATCTAGTTAAGGCAGAGTCTCAGTGTTAATTTTGTCTCCTAATTGGTGTTAAGTGAACGTATCTAGTTAAGGTAGAGTCTCAGTGTTAATTTTGTCTCCTAACTGGTGTTAAGTGAACGTATCTAGTTAAGGTAGTCTCTCAGTGTTAATTTTGTCTCCTAACTGGTGTTAAGTGAAGGTATCTAGTTAAGGTAGAGTCTCAGTGTTAATTTTGTCTCCTAATTGGTGTTAAGTGAACGTATCTAGTTAAGGTAGAGTCTCAGTGTTAATTTTGTCTCCTAACTGGTGTTAAGTGAAGGTATCTAGTTAAGGTAGAGTCTCAGTGTTAAATTTGTCTCCTAATTGGTGTTAATTGAACGTATCTAGTTAAGGTAGAGTCTCAGTGTTAATTTTGTCTCCTAACTGGTGTTAAGTGAACGTATCTAGTTAAGGTAGAGTCTCAGTGTTAATTTTGTCTCCTAACTGGTGCTAAGTGAACGTATCTAGTTAAGGTAGAGTCTCAGTGTTAATTTTGTCTCCTAACTAGTGCTAAGTGAAGGTATCTAGTTAAGGTAGATTCTCAGTGTTAATTTTGTCTTCTAACTGGTGCTAAGTGAACGTATCTAGTTAAGGTAGAGTTTCAGTGTTAATTTTGTCTCCTAACTGGTGCTAAGTGAACGTATCTAGTTAAGGTAGAGTCTCAGTGTTAATTTTGTCTCCTAACTGGTGTTAAGTGAACGTATCTAGTTAAGGTAGAGTTTCAGTGTTAATTTTGTCTCCTAACTGGTGCTAAGTGAACGTATCTAGTTAAGGTGGAGTCTCAGTGTTAATTTTGTCTCCTAACTGGTGTTAAGTGAACGTATCTAGTTAAGGTAGAGTCTCAGTGTTAATTTTGTCTTCTAACTGGTGCTAAGTGAACGTATCTAGTTAAGGTAGAGTTTCAGTGTTAATTTTGTCTCCTAACTAGTGCTAAGTGAAGGTATCTAGTTAAGGTAGAGTCTCAGTGTTAATTTTGTCTCCTAACTGGTGCTAAGTGAACGTATCTAGTTAAGGTAGAGTCTCAGTGTTAATTTTGT
Organism: Homarus americanus; assembly: GCF_018991925.1. Taxonomy (NCBI): domain Eukaryota; kingdom Metazoa; phylum Arthropoda; class Malacostraca; order Decapoda; family Nephropidae; genus Homarus; species Homarus americanus. The sequence continues at coordinate 7,750 of NW_024747871.1, read as the reverse complement.
CTTCTAACTGGTGCTAAGTGAACGTATCTAGTTAAGGTAGAGTCTCAGTGTTAATTTTGTCTCCTAACTGGTATTAATGAACGTATCTAGTTAAGGTAGAGTCTCAGTGTTAATTTTGTCTCCTAACTAGTGTTAAGATGAATGTATCTAGTTAAGGTAGAGTCTCAGTGTTAATTTTGTCTCCTAACTGGTATTAAGTGAACGTCTAGTTAATAGAGTCTCAGTGTTAATTTTGTCCCTAACTGGTATTATGAACGTATCTAGTTAAGGTAGAGTCTCAGTGTTAATTTTGTCTCCTAACTGGTGTTAAGTAGAATTATCTAGTTAAGGTAGAGTCTCAGTGTTAATTTTGTCTCCTAACTGGTATTAATAGACGTATCTAGTTAAGGTAAAGTCTCAGTGTTAATTTTGTCTCCTAACTGGTGTTAATGAATGTATCTAGTTAAGGTAGAGTCTCAGTGTTAATTTTGTCTCCTAACTGGTGTTAAGTGAATGTATCTAGTTAGGTAGAGTCTCAGTGTTAATTTTGTCTCCTAACTGGTGTTAAGTGAATGTATCTAGTTAAGGTGATCTTAGTGTTAATTCTGTGTTATTTCTTCCTTGAGTGATAATTTAACGCCTTTGATTACGAGGCCAAATTCCCAGGTACGTCGACACTTATTGTGGTTCCCAGCCAGGACTGTCTGGAGGCCGGTGGAGCTCTGAGAGATATAGAGCCCAGTGAGGCACATTATAGTTCCCTGAGAGACATTAGAGCCTCTGAGGACATTAAAGCTCCTAGACACATTAAGCGCTGAGAGACATTAGTGAGACACAATAAACTCTTCAGTGAGAGATTAAAGGTCCTGCTTACCTGAGTCAAGGCACCAGGAAGGAGATATTTACAACCAAGGGAGAGAGAGGGAGAGGGAGAGAGAGAGAGAGGGAGAGAGAGAGGTGGTAAGATGGAGAGGGAAGGAGGGATGGATGGAGAGTTAGGGATGAAGGGAGGGAAAGGAAGGGAGGAAAGGAAGGAGGAGAAAGGAAGGAGGGAAAGTGAGTAGGAGTGTTGCTGTCGTTGCATGTGGGTGTCCATCCTCCCTTCCTCCTCCCTCCTCCTTCTTCCTCCTTCACCCTCTCTCTCTCCCTCCTCCTCTCCTCTCCCCCACTACCAGTTCTGCCATGACCTCTCTGTGTTCATGTTTCACCACCCACTCCTCTCTCTCTCTCTCACACAAAGCTGACCTAATGATACACACAAAAGATCAGGCCTTATTTCTCCCCGTCTCATAATGTAATAATCTGGCACCTGTATTTGCATCATTTACCTGTAATTTACCCATATTTACCTGTACATTTCTTGTATATTTACCTTGATTTACCTGTACTTATACCTGTACACACTCTCCCCATGGCAGCAACACTCATGGGGTGTGAGATCACCTGTACCTCACCTGTTGTAAAGATGATAACACACAGGTGGGGTCTGGGGAGGGCTGGGTCTGAGGGCTGGGGTCTGGGGAGGCTGGGGTCTGGGGAGGGCTACCCAGGTCAGGGAGGGGCACCGGTCTGGGGGAGGCTGGGGTCTGGGGAGGGCTGGGGTCTGGGGGAGGGCTGGGAGGAGGGACTCGCTCTCTGTTTTAACTAGTGAGAGGCAAACATAGCCTGTTTATAGTGAGGAGAGAGAGGAGGGAGGAAGGGAGGAGGTAGAGGGAAAGAGGTGGGAAGGAGGAGGAATGATAGGTGGAAGAGGTTAGGAGGGAGGGAGAGATTACTGCTCAAGATGGTGAGAGAGAGAGAGAGAGACCAATACCCAGGCTAGGTGGAGGACGACTGTGGAAAGTGACACAAGCTTCCTCGACGTAAGGTTGGTTGTCTCCTCTGACCTCCTCAATCCCCTCAATCTCCCCAATCTCCTCATCCCCTCCTCTTCTCCTCAAATCCACCGCACACCATCGGTTTTAGAAGGATTGAGATCGTTCCCTCTCCACAGTGGCAGGAATGAACCACTATCCACGACCTTCAGCTCAGCAAACAAACCAGACTATTGACAGTTTAAACCCCCCCCCCCCCCCCCCCCCTCTCTCTCTCTCTCTCTCTCTTACGGATCCACCATTTCAGAAGTCCTGAACCCTTGCATGTGTGTGTGTCTGTGTCTGTGTGTGTGTGTGCATGTGTGTGTGTGTGTGTGTGTGTGTCTGTGTGTGTGTCTGTGTGTGTGTGTGTGTGTGTGTGTGTGTGTGTGTATATGGGACGAGAAGGGATAAATGAAACATCCACCAACACATCAACCGGTCATCCAGTCCATTCATTCAACCAGCATCAGCCAACCAACAATAAGTCCAACCAGTTATCAACCATCAGCTGTGTGGACCCCCAGGCCACTGAGCCGGATATGGCCCATTGTCCAAGACCACAGCTGCTGACATTCATTATAAAACATGCAAACCTGATGACCCGGCACTCACTGTTGGCCCTCACTGTTGGCCCTCACTGTAGCCCTCCTGTGGCCCTCACTGTTGGCCACTGTTGTAGCCCTCCTGTTGGCACTCCTGTTGCCACTCACTGTTGGCCCTCCTGTTTAACATGGCTTAGGATCAGGTATCATGTTGAGGATGAAATCATAAGGGGTCAGGTATCAGGTATAGGGTCAAGTATCAGAATAAGGGCCAAAATATCAAGTATAAGAGGTCAAGTATCAGCCATAAAGGGTCTAGGGTCACGTATAAGGGAGTCAAGGGTGCATAGGGGTCCAAGTGCTTCAAGTTATAAAGAATTAGGGTCACATGCTGGTGGGGTCACGTATATAAAGTTAAAGGTCGCATATAGGGGTCCAGGTATGAGTTATAAGGGGTCAGGGTCACGTATAAGAGGTCCAAGAGATTCACATATAGGGGTCCAGGTGCTAATTTATAAGGGTGTAAACAAAGGGATAAAAGGTAAGACTGAAGAGGTGACTCATGGATGGCAGTGATTAGGGTGGATGGCAGTAGTGCAGGTCAGGCAATCCTGCTGGTAATTAGTGGTGAGACAGAGGTGAGGAGAGTGAGGGCGAGGAGAGTGAGAGGTGAGAGTGAGGGTGAGGAAGTGAGGGGCGAGAGTGAGGGTGAGGAGGGGCTGGGGGTGAGGGTGAGAGGTGAGGCGAGGGAGAGTGAGAGGTGAGGAAGTGAGGGGTTGGGAGAGTGGGGGTTGAGGAGGTGGGGAGGGGGGCGGGGAGGTGGGATGTGGGGGGGTGGGGGCAGGGAGGTGAGAGGTGAGGGAGGTGAGGTGGGAGGTGAGGTGGGGTGGGGGTGGGGGCGGGGGTGGGGGTGGGGAGAGTGGGGGTTGGGGAGGTGGGGTGGGGGGTGGGGAGAGTGGGGCAGGGAGGTGGGGGGTGGGGAAAGGTGGGGAGACGGTGAGAGGTGGGGGAGGAGAGTGAGAGGGTGAAGGTTAACTTGAGAGAGGCCTACAAAGCCAAAAGTGGAGAAATGCAGCTCAGCAATAGTGATGATTGGTGGTTAACAATTGTGGTGATTGTGTTGTGAAGATGGTGGGGCCCAGTTTAATTATGAGGATGGAGATGATTGCTGGTGCAGTGGTGGTGGATGTGCAGTAACAACGATCGTCATTTCACTTCTGATTACAAATCCACAGGTCTGAGTCACAGGCAACACAGAATCCTACCAAGTCATAGGTCCTGGCACAAGTCTGGAAGGTAATTATTATATTTTTTGTAATTGTCATTTCAAATCAAAAACAGCCATTGGATGCTGATGGCTGAGGACACAAAGGCAGGTGTGTGTGTGTGTGTGTGTGTGTGTGTGTGTGTGTGTGTGTGTGTGTGTGTGTGTGTGTGTGTGTGTGTTCAAAGTTACAGCACACACACACACACCTAACTAACTCCTTCTGACCTGTGACATAAACCCCTTATAACAATCATGTCTTCTGAACTACTTATTGACGTTACCAACACACGCCAAGTCTCTAGACCTAAGTTAAGTGCATGTGTGCAGTGTAAGTGGGTGTTGTAAGTGGTCAGGCAGAAGTGCTGTAAGGTTAAATAAGTGTTAAATAAGTGCTGTAGGTTAAATAAATTATTAATAAGTGTTAAAGTGTTATATTTATTATATTTCTCTTTGTTTCAGGTGTGTAATGATTGCAGGTGTAGTGAGGATCTGACAGGTGTGATCCAAACCTTCCACCAGACTCGGACATACGTGTAATAATAATAATAATAATTAACGGTTTATTGAAAACTTAGAGACGAAAATATACAGTTACATATTTGGGGAATGGGTTGATTACAAATAATATAAAGTAACATAAGTGACACAAATAAGACATATAATAACTAGATGGGGAAAAGCTCAAACTACAGTTCATTTCAACATAGTGACAGTGCAAGGGCAGTGTTTACTGGGAGTGAATACACTGGTTTATTACAAGTTATTGATAATTTTTACAATGGTTGGGACTGGGCTGTTCTTATAGCGATCAGTTCGTGCACGTATGGGCTGGATGCGGTTGTGGTGTCGAACTAGCAATTCTCGGGCGAGGATCTCAGGTGGTAGTAGGGCCGGTGTCGAGGATGGTGCAGAAACTTCTTTCAAATTTTGTGTATCAGGAGAGAGGACGGTATCAGACTCCATCATCCATCACCCCCATCCACCCTCTCCCCTCTCTTCTCCCCTTCCCCCTCCCTTTCTTACGCCCACAAGGGTCAACAAACGCTACCTGTGACATAGACCCCCTTCCCCTCACTCTCACCCCTCCCTACCTCCCCTCCTTACCCCTCCCCCTTGGTGATGTCATGCATAGCTGCCTGGCAAGATTAACGATGACGTCAGACAACACACACACACACACACACACACACACACACACACAGGAATGGGTAGCTGTCATGTGTGGGTGGAATGACATCTGGAGGAATGACCACAGCTTACGGACCTCACGTATTGGGGTGGAGGAGGGTGGGGGGAATAGGGGTGGAGGGTAGAGGTGGGTGGAGGAGGAGGTAATGATGGTGGAGGAGAGTGTGGAGGAGTTCCCCACCATCTCTAGGGCCCTAAGTGGGGAGTTTATCAGGCCTCCATCATCACCAGGCACTTACCTCACCAATCTGATCACCTCCTCCTCTCTCTCTCTCTCTCTCTCTCCCGTTATACCTGTCCCTACCCCCTACCCTACCCCTCCTGTGGTGGCTCCGGAAAAAAATGAGTTCACCTGTCCTTGTGTGCTTGGGGTGAGTGTGTGGTTCAAGACAGGAGGGGAGGAGGGGGCAGTCCCCTCAAGTGGTGGTCCAGTTACCTGAGAGCACTTCCGGATAGTCTGTGTGTGGGTGAGTGTGTGGGTGAGTGTGTGGGTGAGTGTGTCTGTGTGTGATGGTGAGTGTAGAGAGTACTAATAACATAACCTAACCTAACCCATAGTGATCTTGGTCCCATCAGACACGTCATTGTGGGCGTCATGGTCACCTCTCTCACGCCCACACTTCCGGCAGGTCGTGGGCGTGTGACCTGACGTGTTACTCGCCTCATGTGGCAGCTCAGGAGGCGTGTGGGCGTGCTGAGGTCACGACACGCCTAAGGGTGATGGTGTGGGTGGTGACGTGGCGTGGGTGGCGTGGGAATCAGCCGTTTATAATACACTATCAGTACTAACCATCACACTACTGTAACGTGGCTGAGGCCTCCTGAGGCTCCTGCTTCTCAAGCTACTGAGGCTCCTGAAGCTCCTAGGGCTCCTGAGAGCTCCTGCTACTGATGCTACTGAGGCTCCTGAAGCCTAAGGCTCCTGAGGCTCCACTGCTACTGGTACGGGGCTCCAAGGCTCCTAAGGCTCCTGAGGCTCCTGCTACTGAAGCCTGGCTCCTGAAGCTCCTAAGGCTCCTGAGGCTCCTGCTTCCCAACCATAACACTGTCTAGAGCCTCAAGAGTCTTACGTGAAACTAAATCCTCGTAACTGATCGATTTGAGATAAACATTGAAATTATACTAACTGTACGACCCTTTGTGTGTGTGTGTGTGTGTGTGTGTGTGTGTGTGTGTGTGTGTGTGTGTGTGTGTGTGTGTGTGTGTGTGTGTGTGTGTGTGAGACAGACATTCACGCTCGTCGATATTGATAACTCATGTTCTTTATGATGTCAAAATAAATAAAAAAGTGGATTTTTTTTTGACAAGTTTGTGAATTGAGTCGAGGTTAATGTTCTTATATAAGAGCTCATGGGTGAGGTGGTGGGTGAGGAGGGTGAGGAGAGAGTGAGGAGAGAACAGGGAGAGAAAGTGGAGAGTGGTGAGGAGAGAGTGAGAGTGGTGAGGGAGAGAGAGAGGCCAGACTGCGGTATTTCTGTATGACCTCAGGACATTCACCTCAAGGTCGTCTGGTGTCCCCACCACCCTACCACCCATCCCTGTTACCCACCCACCCTGCCACCCATCCCTGTTACCCACCACCCCTGCCACCCATCCCGCCACCCATCCCTGCCACCCATCCACCACCCACCCATCTGCCACCCATCCCTACCCACCTGCCACCCATCCTATTACCCACCTGCCACCCATCCCTGTTACCCCACACACCCTGCCACCATCCTGCCACCCATCCCTGCCACCCATCCTGTCACCCACCCCTGCCCATCCTGCCACCCACCCATCCACCACCCCATCCCTACCCATCTGCCACCCATCCCTGTCACCCACCCCTGCCACCATCCCTATTACCCACCCACCCCACCACCCACCCACCTACCCACCCACCCATCCCTGCCACCCACCCTGCCACCCATCCTGTTACCCACCCACCTGCCACCCCCACCACACCACCCCTGCCACCCCCATCCCTGCCACCCATCCTACCCCCATCCTGCCACCATCCCTGCCACCCATCCCTGCCACCCACATCCCCTGCCCACCCATCCCTGCACCCCTCCCTGCCACCCATCCCTGCCACCATCCCCACCCATCCCCACACACCCATCCCTGCCACCTACATTTCACCCACCAACTCCCTTACTACAGACACACACTTAAGCAAGACAAACATCTCTCTTCCTCCCTCTCCTCTCCCCTCACCCCTCCTCCCCTTCACCCCTCTCCCCTCACCCCTCTCCCTCTCCCCTCCCCCTCACCCCTCACCCCCCCTCACCCCTCCTGCACCTCACCCCTCCCCTCCCCTCCACCCCTCCTCCCCCTCACCCCCCTCTAATGTAGCACCCCCCTGTTAGTGAGAACACAGTTTACAGATTCAGTTGAGTAAGTATGTCTTGTTAAAAAGTATACCACTGTATTCACCTAAACTACCTCGTTATCAGGACCTTTATTGGCGAGGAGATAGAAAGGTGTGGTGAGATGAGGGAGAGCCAGTGGTGGTGGGGGAAATGATGGTGGTGGGGGAGAGAGAGTGAGGTAACGAAATAGTGGTGGGGAAGTGGTGGATGAAGGTGAGGGAGAGGTGAGGGAGGTGGTGATGGGTGGAGAAGTGGTGGTGGGGGAGGTGGTGGTGGTGGTGAGGTGGTGGTGGTGGGGAGGTGGTGGTGGATGGAGGTGGAGGTGGTGGGGAGGTGGTGGTGGTGAGGAGGTGGTGGTTGGTGGGGAGAGAATAGGATGATGGGGAGGTATGAGGAGGCTGGGAAGGCTGAGAAAGACTGAGGAGGACTGAGGAGGTCTTTGCCTCATAGATGTATGTTGTGTGCACCGCACGCATAGAAATGTTGGCCGGGTTGGCTGACAGAGCGTGTAGGTCCTGGAGGGTGGTAGAGATCGATTGTAGTAGAGCAATACATGGCTTCTAG
>NW_024747870.1:0-6955 GCF_018991925.1 Homarus americanus | reverse complement strand
GTGGTTGCTATAATCATGGTCGTGGTTGTTTTAATCTTGTTCAAAGTTGTTATAACTTCATATCGTGGTTGTTTTAATCTTGTTCGTGGTTGTTATAATCATGGTCGTGGTTGTTATAATCATGGTCGTGGCGTTTTAACTTTGGTCGTGGTTGTTATAATCATGGTCGGCTGTTAAAATCTTCGGTCGTGGTTGTCATAATCATGGTCGATTATAATCATGGTCGTGGTTGTTATAATCATGGTCGTGGTTGTTTTAATCTTGGTCGTGGTTGTTATAATCATTGTCGTGGTTGTTATAATCATAGTCGTGGTTGTTTTAATCTTGGTCGTTGTTGTTATAATCATGATCCTGGTTGTTATAATCATAGTCGTGGTTGTTTTAATCTTGGTCGTGGTTTTTATAATCATGATCCTGGTTGTTATAATCATAGTCGTGGTTGTTTTAATCTTGGTCGTGGTTTTTATAATCATGATCCTGGTTGTTATAATCATAGTCGTGGTTGTTTTAATCCTGGTCGTGGTTGTTATAATCATGGTCGTGGTTGTTATAATCATGGTCGTGGTTGTTATAATCATGGTCGTGGTTGTTATAATTATGGTCGTGGTTGTTATAATCATAGTCATGGTTGTTATAATCATGGTCGTGTTTGTTATAATCATGGTCGTGGTTGTTTTAATTATGGTCGTGGTTGTTATAATCATGGTCGTGGCTGTTATAATCATAGTCGTGGTTGTTTTAATCTTGGTCGTGGTTGTTATAATCATAGTCATGGTTTTTATAATCATGTGTCGTGGTTGTTATAATCATGGTCGTGGTTGTTATAATCATGGTCATGGTTGTTATAATCATGGTCGTGGTTGTTTTAATCATGGTCCTGGTTGTTATAATCATAGTCGTGGTTGTTTTAATCTTGGTCGTGGATGTTATGATCATGGCCGTGGATTTTATAATCATAGAGTCGTCGTTGTTATGATCATGGTCTTGCTTGTTATAATCATGGTCGTGGTTGTTATAATCATAGTCGTGGTTGTTATAATCATGGTCGTAGTTGCTATAATCATGGTCGTGGTTGTTATAATCATGGTCGTGGTTGTTATAATCATGGTCGTGGTTGATATAATCATGGTCGAGGTTGTTTTAATCTTGGTCGTGGTTGTTATAATCATGGTCGTGGTTGTTATAATCATGGTCGTGGTTGTTATAATCATAGTCGTGGTTGTTATAATCATGGTCGTGGTTGTTATAATCATGTTCGTGGTTGTTATAATCATGGTCGTGGTTGTTATAATCATGGTCGTGGTTGCAATAATCATAGTCGTTGTTTTAATCATAGTCGTGGTTGTTATAATCTTGGTCATGGTTGTTATAATCATAGTCGTGGTTGTTATAATCATGGACGTGGTTGTTTTAATCTTGGTCGTGGTTGTTATAATCATGGTCGTGGTTGTTATAATCATAGTGGTGGTTGTTATAATCATGGTCGTGGTTGTTTTAATCATAGTCGTGGTTGTTTTAATCTTGGTCGTGGTTGTTTTAATCTTGTTCGTGGTTGTTTTAATCTTGGTCGTGGTTGTTATAATCATTGTCGTGGTTGTTATAATCATGGTCGTGGTTGCTATAATCATGGTCGTGGTTGTTATGATAATGGTTTCGGTTGTTATAATCATGGTCCTGGTTGCTATAATCATAGTCGTGGTTGTTATAATCATGGTCGTGGTTGTTATAATCATGGTCGGGGTTGTTATAATCATAGTCGTGGTTGTTATAATCATGGTCGTGGTTGTTTTAATCTTGGTCGTGGTTGTTATAATCATGGTCGTGGTTGTTTAATCTTGGTCGTGGATGTTATGATCATGGTCGTGGATTTTATAGTCATAGAGTCGTGGTTGTTATGATCATGGTCGTGGCTGTTATAATCATGGTCGTGGTTGTTATTATCATGGTCGTGGTTGCTATAATCATGGTTGTGGTTGTTATAATCATGGTCGTGGTTGTTTTAATCATGGTCGTGGTTGTGATAATCATAGTCGTGGTTGTTTTAATCTCGGTCGTGGGTGTTATACTCAGAGTCGTGGTGGTTTTAATCTTGGTCGTGGTTGTTATAATAATGGTCGTGGTTGTTATAATTATAGTCGTGGTTGTTTTAATCTTAGAATTAGTAGTTGTTATAATCATGGTTGTGGTTGTGTTATAATCATGGTCGTGGTTGTTTAATTATGGTCGTGGTTGTTATAATCATGGTCGTGGTTGTTATAATCAAAGGTCGTGGATTTGTTATAATCTCATAGTGCATTGGTTGTTTTAATGTAGTGCATTGGTTATTTATAATCATGGTCGTGGTTGTTATAATCATAGTCGTGGTTGTTTTTAATCTTGGTCAAGTGGTTATTTACATAATCATGGTCGTGGGTGTTTTCATCTTGGTCGTGGTTGTTATAATCATGGTCGTGGTTGTTATAATCATGGTCGTGGTTGTTATAATCATAGTCGTGGTTGTTTTAGTCTTGGTCGTGGTTGTTATAATCATGGTCATGGTTGTTATAATCATGGTCGTGGTTGTTTTAATCATGGTCGTGGTTGTTATAATCATAGTCGTGGTTGTTATAATCATAGTCGTGGTTGTTTTCATCTTGGTCGTGGTTTTTATAATCATGGTCGTGAGTGTTTTCATCTTGGTCGTGGTTGTTATAATCATGGTCGTGGTTGTTATAATCATGGTCGTGGTTGTTATAATCATAGTCGTGGTTGTTATAATCATGGTCATTAGTTGTTATAATCGGGTCATGGTTATAATCATGGTCGTGGTTTTTATAATCATAGAGTCGTGGTTGTTATGATCATGGTCGTGGTTGTTATAATCATGGTCGTGGTTATTTATAATCATAGTCGTGGTTGTTATAATCATGGTCGTGGATGCTATAATCATAGTCGTGGTTATAATCATGGTCGTGGTTGTTATAATCATGGTCGTGGTTGTTATAATCATAGTCGTGGTTATTATAATCATGTGGACGTGGTTGTTTTAATCTTGGTCGTGGTTGTTATAATCATGGTCGTGGTTGTTATAATCATAGTCGTGGTTGTTTTAATCTTGGTCGTGGTTGTTATAATCATGGTCGTGGTTGTTATAATCATGGTCGTAGTTGCTATAATCATAGTCGTGGTTGTTTTAATCTTGGTCGTGGTTGTTATAATCTTGGTCCTGGTTGTTATATTCATGGTTATGGTTGCTATAATCATAGTCGTGGTTGTTTTAATCTTGGTCGTGGTTGCTATAATCATGGTCGTGGTTGTTATATTTATGGTCGTGGTTGTTATAATCATATTCGTGGTTGTTAAATTTAAGGTCGTGCATGTTATATTCATGGTCATAGCTGTTATAATCATGGTCGTGGTTGTTATAATCATAGTCGTGGTTGTTATAATCATAGTCGTGGTTGTTTTAATCTTGGTCATGGTTTTTATAATCATGGTCGTGGTTGTTATAATCATGGTCGTGATTTATTATAATCATGGTCGTGGTTTGCTATAATCATAGTCGTGGTTTTATAATCATGGTCGTGGTTGTTATAATCATGGTCGTGGTTGTATAATCATAGTCGTGGTTTATTTATAATCATGGACGTGGTTGTTTTTAATCTTGATGGTGGTTGTTATAATCATGGTCGTGTATTATAATCATAGTCGTGGTTGTTTTAAAGCTTGGTCGTGGTTGTTATAGTCATGAGGTCGTGGTTGTTATAATCATAGTCGTGGTTGTTTTAATCTTGGTCGTGGTTGTTATAATCATGGTCGTGGTTGTTATAATCATAGTCGTGGTTGTTTTAATCTTGGTCATGGTTGATATAATCATGGTCGTGGTTGTTATAATCATGGTCGTGGTTGTTTTAATTATGGTCGTGGTTGTTATAATCATGGTCGTGGTTGTTATAATCATGGTCGTGGCTGTTATAATCATAGTCGTGGTTGTTTTAATCTTGGTCGTGGTTGTTATAATCATGGTCGTGGTTGTTATAATCATAGTCGTGGTTGTTTTAATCTTGGTCATTAGTTTATTATAATCATGGTCGTGGTTGTTATAATCATAGTCGTGGTTGTTTTTAATCTTGGTCCTGGTTGTTACCGTCATGATCGTGAGTGTTTTAATTTTAGTGCGTGGTTGTTTTTAATGTTGGTGCATTGGTTGTTATAATCATTATGCATTAGTTGTTATAATCAAGGTGAAGTGGTTGTTATAATCATAGTCGTGGTTGTTTTAATCTTGGTCGTGGTTGTTATAATCATGGTCGTGGTTGTTATAATCATGGTCGTGGTTGTTATAATCATGGTCGTGGTTGTTATAATCATGGTCGTGGTTGTAATAATCAGAGTCGTGGTTGTTTTAATCATAGTCGTGGTTGTTTTAATTTTGGTCGTGGTTGTTATAATCATAGTCGTGGTTGTTATAATCATGGACGTTGTTTTTTTAATCTTGGTCGTGGTTGTTATAATCATGGTCGTGGTTGTTATAATCATATTGGTGGTTGTTATAATCATGGTCGTGGTTGTTTTAATCATAGTCGTGGTTGTTTTAATCTTGGTCGTTGATGTTATAATCAAGGTCGTGGTAGTTTTAATCTTGGTCGTAGTTGTTATAATCATGGTCGTGGTTGTTATAATCATGGTCGTGGTTGTTTTAATCATAGTCGTGGTTGTTTTAATGTTGGTCGTGGATGTTATAATCATGGTCGTGGTAGTTTTAATCTTGGTCGTGGTTGTTATAATCATGGTCGTGGTTGTTATAATCGTGGTCGTGGTAGTTTTAATCTTGGTCGTGGTTGTTATAATCTTGGTCGTGGATGTTATAATCATGGTCGTTGTAGTTTTAATCTTGGTCGTGGTTGTTATAATCATGGTCGTGGTTGTTATAATCATGGTCGTGGTAGTTTTAATCTTGGTCGTGGTTGTTATAATCATGGTCGTGGTTGTTATAATCATTGTTGTGGTTGTTATAATCATAGTCGTGGTTGTTTTAATCTTGGTCGTGGTTGCTATGTTCATGATCCTGGTTGTTATAATCATAGTCGTGGTTGTTTTAATCTTGGTCGTGGTTATTTATAATCATGGTCGTGGTTGTTATAACTTGGTCGTGTTTGTTTTAATCTTGGTCGTGGTTGTTATAATCATGGTCGTGGTTGTTATAATCTTGGTCGTGGTTATTTATAATCCTTAGTCGTGGTTGTTTTTAATCTTGGTCGTGGTTGTTATAATCATGGTCGGTTGTTATAACTTGGTCGTGGTTGTTTTAATCTGCTTGGTCGTGATTTATTTATGTCCTTGGTCGTGGTTTTATAATCTGGGCGTAGTTGTTATAATCATGGTCATTAGTTTGTTATAATCATGGTCATAGTTTGCTATAATCATAGTGCGTTTGTTTAATCATGGTCGTGGTTGTTATAATCATAGTCGTGGTTGTTTTAATCTTGATGCGTGGTTGTTATAATCATGGTCGTGGTTGTTATAACTTGGTCGTGGTTGTTTTAATCTTGGTCGTGGTTGTTATAATCATTTTCGTGGTTGTTATAATCTTGGTCGTGGTTGTTATAATCATGGTCGTGGTTGCTATAATCATGGTCGTGGTTGTTATAATCATGGTCATGGTTGTTTTAATCATGGTCGTGGTTGTTATAATCATAGTCGTGGTTGTTTTAATCTTGGTCGTGGATGTTATAATCATGGTTATGGTTGTTTTAATCTTGGTCGTGGTTGTTATAATCATGGTCGTGGTTGTTATAATCATGGTCGTGGTTGTTATAATCATAGTCGTGGTTGTTTTAATCTTGGTCGTGGTTGTTATAATCATGATCCTGGTTGTTATAATCATAGTCGTGGTTGTTTTAATCTTGGTCGGGGTTGTTATAATCATGATCCTGGTTGTTATAATCATAGTCGTGGTTGTTTTAATCTTGGTCGTGGATGTTATAATCATGGTCGTGGTTGTTATAATTTTGGTCGTGGTTGCTATAATCATAGTCGTGGTTGTTATAATCTTGGTCGTGGTTGTTATAATCATGGTCGTGATTGTTTTAATCTTGGTCGTGGATGTTATAATCATGGTCGTGGTTGTTATAATTTTGGTCGTGGTTGCTATAATCATAGTCGTGGTTGTTATAATCATGGTCGTGGTTGTTATAATCATGGTAGTGATTGTTATAATCATAGAAGTGGTTGTTTTAATCTTGGTCGTGGTTGTTATAATCATGGTCATGGTTGTTATAATCATGGTCGTGGTTGTTTAATCATGGTCGTGGTTGTTATAATCATAGTCGTGGTTGTTTAATCTTGGTCGTGGATGTTATGATCATGGTCGTGGATTTTATAATCATAGAGTCGTGGTTGTTATGATCACGGTCGTGGTTGTTATAATCATGGTCGTGGTTGTTATAATCATGGTCGTGGTTGTTATAATCATGGTCTTGGTTGTTATAATCATAGTCATGGTTGTTTTAATCTTGGTCGTGGTTATAATCATAGTCGTGGTTGTTTTAATCTTGGTCGTGGTTGTTATAATCATGGTCGTGGTTGTTATAACTTGGTCGTGGTTGTTTTAATCTTGGTGTTGGATTTATTTATAATCATGGTCGTGGTTGTTATAGTCATGATTAAGTGGTTGTTATAATCATGGTCATGGTTGTTTTAATCATGGTCGTGGTTGTTATAATCATAGTCGTGGTTGTTTTAATCTTGGTCGTGGTTGTTATAATCATGGTCGTGGTTGTTATTACTTGGTCGTGGTTGTTTTAATCTTGGTCGTGGTTTTTATAATCATGGTCGTGGTTGTTATAATCTTGGTCGTGGTTGTTATAATCATGGTCGTGGTTGTTATAATGAGGGTCATGGTTGTTTTAATCATGGTCGTGGTTGTTATAATCATAGTCGTGGTTGTTTTAATCTTGGTCGTGGATGTTATAAT
>NW_024747869.1:0-5580 GCF_018991925.1 Homarus americanus | reverse complement strand
TTAGTGTCTGGGTGAATGGGTGAGTAAGATTCGACCACTGACTCATCTTATGTTCGACAGGTGGGGATGAATTAGTGTCTGGGTGAATGAGTGAGTAAGATTCGACCACTGACTCACCTTATGTTCGACAGGTGGATGAATTAGTGTCTGGGTGAATGAGTGAGTAAGATTCGACCACTGACTCATCTTATGTTCGACAGGATGATGTAGTTCTCACTTGAAAACTAAACTCATCAAAGCAAAGGGGTGAATGGAAAGGAGGAGTGAGTGGGGAGTGAGGAATGAGTGTTTGACTTTACTTTATTCGCAATTCTCTTGATGTAATACTCAAAAAAGAGAGGGAGGAGGAGAGGAGGTTGTTTAGAGAACCCACCACTGGCTCCACTTGCCACCACCACCACCTAGCACATTTCTGACGAAGTATCATAAATTCTTCTTCCAAATTTTCTTCTTCGTCTTCTTCTTTTCTTTTATTATTTTTATTATTATTATTATTATTATTATTATTATTACGTGTAGTAGTAGTAGTAGTAGTAGTGATAACAACAGATACATAAAGGTAGAGAAAAAGAATACAGTATTATTATTTTACTTGCGGATCTGTGTAAGCCTTACTACGCTCACTACAATACATTACCTTCACAGTCATGGTGTACAAGGGCAGTATCATGCATACGTAATGATGTTACCTTGATGAGGATAAATAAAAATGCCAGGTGTGCTGATCAATGCTAAATTTGTAATCAAGGTTAAAATTAAACAGGTTTGGTTTGACATGTTAGGAGAATGTTATATTGTGAATGTTGTAATGTGAAATATATCGTTGATGAAGTGAAGATATACATGCATACGGATACAAAACACACACACACACACACACACACACACACACACACACACACACACACACACACACACACTTGCCAGGTGGGTTACTGGTTAACAAAGACACAAAGATTCGTAAGTTCTGGTCAAAATTATGTTATGTAGTGACTTGAGTGAGGGTCAGGGCTGCAGGTGACTCCTCTTAACCCCGGGTACGAGAGGTCTCTGTGCTGAATAATATCGCCTGGCGTTAATCAAATACAACAGTGATAAATGGCGTCCAGTAATTACGGTCGTGGTGATTTCTGTCTTATATTCCTGTAAATAATTTGTTTATGAATTTTTTCGTTATTTACTTATTTATTATGATTTCCCCTCAAAACAATAACTTACTCGTAAATCACATCAACTAAGGTTCAGAGTCTTATTGGTTACTGCAGGACTATGTTGAGTGTCTCGTGATTTAAAGATCGAACTCTGGACCTAAAAAAAGGATTATTCTCCTCAATATTTGGTCCACTACTCAGGAGGGTTTTTCTGAAGGAGTCTCGGGGCTAGGAATGCTCAGAGTCAGGCACCGCTCCCTACAGTATAGTGTCATAGAATGATTCTCTTTCCTCATTACAAATACTATTGTTAACGATATTTAAACCCTCCATGGTTTAAATGTTGCAACTTTTGGTGTGCAGTTTGATGCTAGACAATATTTATTACTATCAAACTAAATACAACCATCAACTATCCTGTTTTGTTTTGAATAAGCATAGAGAGAAAAAAAAAAAAAAAAAAAAAAAAAAAAAAAGAGAGAAATCACGAACTATTGAATAGAAACTGAAGTTGAGAGCTTGCAGAGAACAACCAGAGCATTTTTTAAGGGGGAGGGAGGAAGGGAGAGGGCGAGGGAGAGAGAGGAGGAGGAAGGGGAGAGGAGATAGGGAGGTGGGTAGGGGAGGGAGAGGAGGCAGGTGGAGGAGGAAGGAAAGAGGGGAGGAAGAGGAGAAGGAGGTAGAGAGCGGAGGAAGAGAGAGAGGAGGGAGGTAGAGATGAAGAAGGAGGAGAGGGAGGAGGAACAGGGGGATGGGGGGTGAGGAGGAAGAGGAAGTTGTTGAGAAAGTTGGGTGCGAGGGAAGAAAAAAGGTCCTCCACGGAAATGTAAAGTAACTGGGATTTTAACACCGACCATGTGAGCTGCTCCGTAGTTACCAGTCAGAATAATTCCTTCTTTTCTTTTTCTTTCTTTCTTTCTTTTCGTTTTCCTTTTTTTCTTTCTTTTCATTGCCCACTCTCTCACTTTATCTCTGCTGGAAATCTAAGTCCCAACTTTGATGACAACTTGCAAAGAATCTGCTGAACTACCTTATTAAAGACTCGTGTTAAATCCCGGACAGAATTTTCACAACTCGTGACGGTTTGCCGACGAGGACGACTTAAAACCTGGTAACGAGGACGATAAAACCGGTAACGAGGACGACTTAAAACCCGTAACGAGGACGACTTAAAACCTGGTAACGAGGACGACTTAAAACCTGGTAACGAGGACGACCAAAAGCCTCGTGAAGAGAGAATTTCAGGAGACCAATACCACCTAATCCTCTGTAACCTTCTAACTCGACCTAATCCCCTGTAAGTTTTCCTAATCCCTTATGTAACACCTTCTAATCATCCTAACACCTTTTATTACTGTGTTAAAGTTCCTAATTCTCTATAATGTATCCTTATCCCTTATAACTTCTCCTAATCCTCTATAATTTCTCTTAATCCTCTGTAACACCTCCAGATCCTCTATAACACCTCCTAATCCTCTATAATTTCTCTTAATCCTCTATAACACCTCCTAATCCTCTATAATTTCTCTTATAACACCTCCAGATCCTCTATAACACCTCCTAATCCTCTATAATTTCTCTTAATCCTCTGTAACACCTCCAGATCCTCTATAACACCTCATCCTTATAACTCTTCTTAATCCCTCAATACCTCATAATCCTCCTCCTGTAACCCCCGTCTAATCCCTCATCGGCCTCCTCCCTCTCTCACCTCCAACTCTCCCTCCCAGCTCAGAGCTTCATTGTCTTCCTATGACTGATTTTTTTTTTCTTCAAAGGTTCGAACCTATAAAATATCTCTCTTAACTAGTGTTTTCTGATGGTGTCACTCGTTCACATAAGTCAGTGTTGTGAATAGAGGTTCTGATTGTCTCATAAAACTGCATCAACTTAAAGACACTGCACCATAACTACGTGTGTTGAGTAATTGTCCGTTTGGGGATGAAAAAATGGATTTGCATGAAGATTAGACACCCCAGTTTGTTTTTCTTTAAAGATTTACTACTTTAATACTACCCTAAGGGGGGTTAGTTGTGTTAATTCAGATTAGCGTTAGACTAGGTTAAGTTAGTTTGATTATGTTAGGGTTAGCGTTAGGGATGTTAGGTTAGGTTTTATGTTCTGTTACGTTAGGTTAGCTTAAATTTAGGTTTAGCATTAGTGGTTAATCATCAGGTAATATTAGTACAGGTATCTAATCTACACGTGATCCTGACAAAAAAACCTACAAAAACTATGAGAACACCGGAGCCCATTTTATACAGAGCCACCCACCTAATCCCCTCTCTAGAAATATATGCTGACTGCCTCCATTCTTACTATTTTATGCAATTCCTTACGCTTTCACTCAGTCACATAACCTCACAATAACTGTCTGAGGCAGATGGTGAGCACAGCGTTTAAGCCCCCCACCCCCCTAAGTCAAGTACATCATTATTTAGAAATATATTCACCATAACACAAGACTCCACTTTCAATTCATACTCTAAAATTCTACTACTTATTTCTCATTGAGAGTTCAGTTGTTGTAATTAGAGAAGTGTGGATTTATAGGTCATAACTAAATATGGGATCACCTGAAGATTGGCCCGTCTAGCTTCATTTGAGGTTAGGTTAGGTTAGGTTAGATCAGGTTAGGTTAGATTAGTTTAGGTTAGGTTAGGTTAGGTTAGCATTAGGTGGAAATACACTGGAAGGGTTGGGGAGGGGGGAGAGGGCTAATATTCAGGTGATACAAACACGGTCTCATGACTGTAAACTTCCAAGAGGAAAACATCATCGACAGTTGAACAATTTCCCGACGAAGTTAAAAGCAGAGTTACAGAGGCGGAAGCTGTCGACTCACTTGTCCGACGTTGAATTTTCCGGGGAGTAAGGCTGGCAGGATTGTCCAGTGGAGATGGAACTGGCGGGTTATTCTGTGGAGGAGCAGCCTGCAGAAGACTCGTGGGGTTATTCAAAGAGGAGGAGCAGCCTGTAGGAGAGCTGGCGGGGTTATTCACTTAAGGCAGCCTGACGAGCTGACAGGCCGGGCAGTTGTTGGTTAATATATGTGGTATGGTATTGTAATGTGAGGAGACCCCTATTCAAAACACACACTAGAGGTATTTAAAGTGAGAGCAGATTCACACAACTCACAAAACTCACAACTCACAAAATTCACAACTCTCACAAAATTCACAACTCTCATAACTCTCACAAAGCTCATAACATTATCATGGCTTTGTTAATTTGAAAGAAAGAAGACACTAAAACTCTATTAAATTGTGTAAATAGATAAAAAAAAAACGTAACGCAATACAAGACGGAATCACAAAATATTTGTTATAATAAACACTGTGTACATGGACTCTATAAACCACACTTAGGACAGTTACAGTAATTAAACCAGTTGTGTTTTATAAACCTTAAGAAACATAAAACACATATCAAACTTACTCATAATCTATTGTTATTGATATGTTGGTGAAGAGACTAAATACGTTTTTTTTAGATTTCAACTATAGTCCAGAAACGGTTGAGGATATTTCAAATTCTCTGATATAAATATTAAGTAATTTTTACGACAGAAGTGTCTGTGAGATTTATAAATAACATTCATTCCAGGATTATTAAAAAATGTATAACTTAATTTTTATTCGTTTTAATTTATGTACTAATTTTGTAGTGGAGCAATGCGAAGTACACCAACCTCAGGAAAAACTGGTTAGTATTTTGTAGTGATTTTTTTTTTGTAACTCAGCAAGATGACCGCAGCTTGAGACGAAAACTCCATCCTTTAAAAGAGTTATTACTTGCTGAAGCGATCCTGTGGAGCTAGACTGCAGGAGGAAGGAGGGTGGTTGTCTGTCACGGGAAGACTCACTCGTAAAACACCGCCCAATAGCCGCTAACCCTAAACCAAGGGGTTCAGGACTCTCCCGACCTAAATATTTTTCACATGAATATTCGTTTAAATTATAAATATAACAACTAATAAATAATCACAAGAGACAATGGATAGATAAAGCAAGATTATAATCGCCACATCACGTATTCATGTATCAGTGATAATATATTACCCCAAGAGACAGACTGAGGAAGAGATAGAGGAACACCACTTCTCTGCCACCAGCTACACCCACCAGTGATTATGCAACACACCCGGCCCTCCACACACTCTTGTTGTATATACTGTTTACCCTCAAGAACGATTTATTGTAACAGGATAATAGTCTGTGTTTCAACCAGCCATTTTTTTTTAAAGCTGCATGAACTCTTCCTGATACCCAACCATCGACATCGACACCCAACCATCGACATCGACACCCAAATATCGACATCGACACCCAAACATCGACATCGACATCCAAACATCGACATCGACACCCAAACATCGACATCGACACCCAAACATCGACATCGACACCCAAAACATCGACATCCAACC
>NW_024747868.1:0-12255 GCF_018991925.1 Homarus americanus | reverse complement strand
TAGGTTAGGTTAGGGTAGGGCAGGGTAGGGTAGGGTAGGGTAGGGTAGGGTAGGTCAGGTCAGGTCAGGTCAGGTCAGGTCAGGTCAGGTCAGGTCAGGCAGTGCCAGTGTAGTTAATCTTGAGGTTAAATAAACTAGAGGCTAATCTTCACATGAGCCACTAAGACACTTTGACGGAGGCGGTTACGTACAACAGGAAAGCTCTGATAACATATAATGTACAGTATATACTGTTTAAGTTGCGTCAGCAGCTCTATACACCACTTATTGACCTACTCATTCACTGCCGTAGAAATATTTACTTCTCTAACAGGTTTCTATATGGTTCCCAGTCATTATAATACGACCTTGTAAAATCAAATGATCTAAATTAACTAAACTTATCCAAATTAAACTTATTAGCTAACAAATCCTTCTAAAACACGATATATGTAAATCAAAAGTTCTAAATTCAACTTAACTTATCGTAATATAACTATTATAACTAAACCATTTTAATTAAACCTAACCTAAACACCTCAAGTGCCACAAACAGAAGGAAAAAACACCTTTAATATTATCGTGTATGAAGCCCCTGTAACCCACTAACTCAAGGTAATGCATCTATATCAATCTACCTGCGTCGGAAGCTCTATACGTGACTATGATCGTTACCCACTGCTGGAGAACATTTGTACTTCTATAATTACCCCTGGAGAAACAATGCACCAATTTACGATTTATTTATTTTATTTTTCATTTATTTTTTATTCTTGGTCCATACTGTAAACACCGCCCGCTTGTGAGTCCCGTCAGCCATTTTGTTCTAACTTTCGGGAATTCTAAAATAAACTATAAATAAATAAATAAATAAATAAATAAATAAAACAAGCATCTTTTGTTTTTCTAACCCATGAGCTGTGAGTCTTCATTATATACTTCAACATTACTGTAAACTAAGGCTAGAGAGGGTGTGTACAGTACTAGTGGAGCCAAGACGAGAAGGTATTTCAAATCCCTAAAGGGTTTTACAAGTGGAGAGTCTTACAAGTGGAGGGTCTTACAGGTGGAGGGTCTTACAAGTGGATGGTCTTACAGGTGGAGGGTCTTACAAGTGGATGGTCTTACAGGTGGAGGATTTTAATAAGGATAAATACAGCAAGTCTTACAGTTGAATCAGCCAAGTCGAGGAAAACTCTTAAGAGTCATGTAACTTCTACCTGATGTTACCTGTAATCAAGCTAAGGTATATGTAAGAAGAATATTATCTCGTTACTATCCATTCCTCTTCCACTATCCTGCGAGGTGGTGTATTAATAGGCACAGATACTCATGATAAAGAAGGAATAAAGAGAAAGACGCAAAATACCTATAAAATGCGACAGAATATACCTACACATGCGTAATCCTAACCCATCCCAACCCAACCCAACCCTATCCTACCCTCAGCTTCAACACAGTACACAAAGTCATTCTTGGTATCAGAGTGACGCATAAACACCCTGTATCGCCTAAGACACATTTGAATCGGATGGTTCGTTGGCGGTTTTATTTCTTCGGTATAAACCAGTGAAGCAATTAGTTCGCGGGAACAGCGAGTCAAAATACTTCACATCAGCTTCGTTTACGACCTCCAGCTGATATTTACTTCTGTTGTCTATATCAATCACATTTTATAATGAAAACAAAAATATGGTTAGTTACTTATAAATGAAAATAAATCATACTTAGATACTTAGGAGTGGGGAAAAAAGATACTTAAGATACTTAAAAATGAAAACACTCCTTGATACTTAAATTAGGACAAAATAAACGGACATAAAGATTTAACTATGAGCGGTGGATATTACGACATGTACCGGCTATCAATACAGAGGCGCTATTTAGCCGTGAAGTTCTCTCAGAAACCCAACAAGACAATATGTGGTCACGTAAAAATTTCAGGTTAATTTTTAACACCATCCGTCATTTTAAACCTTGGCACCTGTAGATTAAGAAAATATTTGGTGATATTTTTTCTGATGGGATAAAGGTCGTATTTGTCCAGAGAAGTAAAAGAGGAAAAAAATCACTTGAGAGACATGACGCACAGAGTGTCTAAGGTGATAAAAGATCATATACTACCATTTGGGTTTTCAAATTAAGTTCATTACATAAAATATCAAACTCATAAAGATTACAAAAGAACAGAACACCATGAGCTCTCTACAGCTATTGTCAGCTGTCAATATGCTGATGTACAGAAGCTACACAATGTTATTGGTGACTATAATCCCAGGAAAATGATGCTCTTATAAACTTGGTAACTGGAGCTGTAATGCCAGAAAATGCCAAATATGACAATCTATGTGCATATGAAGTTGGAAGACAAAATTATGAAAATTTTGTCAAGGAACGTATTGTTGGTCCATTGAGCATTTGGGAAAAGCTGTCCAAGGTTAATCTACTGTCGTGGAAAGCAGCAAATAAGACTTCAACCATCAAATTGCTATCACAAGTTATAGAACTTAAGCAGGACATACAGTATATGCATCACAGAAGGGCAGCACTGTACATATCCAGTCACCAGACACTGATGTGTTTGGCATATTAAAGCAGCCTCAACTTGGAGAAAATACAAGTATGATAACAGGAACTGGTGAGCGACGACACATTGGGCAGAGAGCCTTACAGGTTTCCATGCCTTCACAGGATCTGACTGCATTGAAAATTTGTTGGCAAAGGAAAGAAAGCATGTTGGAGCACTTTGATGAAATCTAACACAAAAGTCCTAGATGCATTCAAGATGCTGAGTAGACCAAATGCCCTCCAGCAGACATGTACAGTATATTGGTCTAGAGGAATTTGTATTTAAGCTCTAATGTCCACGAATGACTTTCACTAAACTGTCAAAACTTAGATGGCATCTCTTCAAGATAACGCAGGCAGAAGCTGGAGAACTACTTCTACATGACTGCATGGCTGGAAGATTGACAATGACTGTTTCATACTAGTAATATCAGACCAACCACCAGCTCCAGAAGCAATCACAGAACTTGTTAAATGTGGATGTGGCGTCAGGAAATGTGGATCATTGTCATGTTCATACAGAAAGAATGAGAAAGAATAGCATGACATGCACCGAGATGTGTAACTCTCAAGCAGATGATGAGAAATGCCTAAACAAGGTGAAGGAATCTGTTGTACACAGAAGACTCTGATGACGAGGACTGAAGCAATGTCGTAAATAATAACTTGTGACTTGTATACACATGATGTATAACACTACAAACTTTTAATAAATATAAAACGGTGGTTCTAAGCTTTTCAGATAATGGTAATAGGTATATGTTTAATTTCCAGTATTTGTCTTTAGCAATTAATTTTACTGACTGCAATCTCTTCTTTGCCAGAGACAGGATGGCATATATGAGCAGCCATGTTTGTAACACACTTAAGATATTATAACAGCATTCATAATATATTACGTTAAATTGTAATGATATAATACTACATGTTCATAGGTTATTAGTCATGTTTTAAGTTACTTAGGAGTTAATGGTAATACGCCTGTGGTTCATTACGCCGCTCTTTGATAAAACTTCTTTAATGGCATAAAACTTATAATAAACCGTTCAGAAAAAATTACACCACAGTTCCTTAACATAGTTTATAAGGATTATTACGATGTATGGTGTCAAAAATTAACATGAAATTTTACGGGATTACTTAAGCTCCTACACTAAAACCTGCCGACCTAACCTAACCTTTTTTACCCACCTCCACCTACTTACCTAACCTGACATAATCTAACCAAACCTGACATAATCTAACCTAACCTGACATTATCTAACCTAACCTGATATAATCTAACCTAACCTGACATAATCTAACCTAACCTGACGTAATCTAACCTAACCTGACGTAATCTAACCTAACCAGACATAATCTAACCTAACCTGACATAATCTAACCTAACCTGACATAATCTAACCTAACCTGACATAATCTAACCTAACCTGACGTAATCTAACCTAACCTGACATAATCGAACCTAACCTGACATAATCGAACCTAACCTCCCGTCTGACATAAGCTAACCTAATCAAACCTAACTTTCCCACCTACCGACCGTAACCTATCTACTTATTACCTACCTAACCTAACTTAACTTAATCCAACCTGACGTAATCTAACCTAACCTATTGAAACTTAACTTAACCACCTACCTCATCTAACACCACTTTGTAATCTCTTTGCACTACCGCTCACAGGATGTGTATGGGGGGCACAATAAACTAGCCTCTAACTGGCAAAATTAACAAAACTAACCTAACCTAACCCAACCTGACTTTACCTAACCTGATCTGATCTATCCAACTTAAACACCTTAGAATATATAATAAAGCCGCTAGGTTAATTTAGGCTAAATATGGTTGATTCATATTTCGTTTTGACAGAAATTCCCGGCAAAATAACGTAACTATATTGACAACCACCGCCATGTTGGTTCCACGTTAACAAGACACGGATACACTACAGAATAACCGGCGTTCGTTTAACCTCAATTACTACAGTTTACTTTATAATCTTACTTCACAATCTTCACTACATCTCACTTCACAATCTTCACTACATCTCACCCCACAATCTTCACTACATCTCACTTCACAATCTTCACTACATCTCACTTCACAATCTTCACTACATCTCACTTCACAATCTTCACTACATCCCACTTCACAATCTTCACTACATCTCACTTCACAATCTTCACCACATCTTACTTCACAATCTTCACTACATCTCACTTCACAATCTTCACTACATCTCACTTCACAATCTTCACTACATCCCACTTCACAATCTTCACTAAATCTCACTTCACAATCTTCACTACATCTCACTTCACAATCTTCACTACATCCCACTTCACAATCTTCATACTAAGCATCCTCACTCACAACTCATCAAAACATCTCACTCACAATCTCACTACATCCTCACTCACAACTTCACTACATCTCACTTCACAATCTTCACTACATCCCACTTCACAATCTTCACTACATCTCACTTCACAATCTTCACTACATCTCACTTCACAATCTTCACTACATTTCACTTCACAATCTTCACTACATCTCACTTCACAATCTTCACTACATCTCACTCCACAATCTTCATTACATCTCACTTCACAAT
The DNA here is from genome assembly GCF_018991925.1 of Homarus americanus. Taxonomy (NCBI): domain Eukaryota; kingdom Metazoa; phylum Arthropoda; class Malacostraca; order Decapoda; family Nephropidae; genus Homarus; species Homarus americanus. The sequence continues at coordinate 7,092 of NW_024747868.1, read as the reverse complement.
CTTCACTACATCTCACTTCACAATCTTCACTACATCCCACTTCACAATCTTCACTACATCTCACTTCACAATCTTCACTACATCCCACTTCACAATCTTCACTACACCTCACTTCACAATCTTCACTACATCTCACTTCACAATCTTCACTACATCTCATTTCACAATCTTTACCACATCTCACTTCACAATCTTCACTACATCTCACTTCACAATCTTCACTACATCTCACTTCACAATCTTCACTACATCTCACTTCACAATCTTCACGACATCTCACTTCATAATCTTCACTACATCTCAATTCACAATCTTCACTACATCTCACTTCACAATCTTCACTACATCTCACTTCACAATCTTCACTACATCTCATTTCACAATCTTCACTACATCCCACTTCACAATCTTCACTACATCTCACTTCACAATCTTCACTACACCTCACTTCACAATCTTCACTACATCTCACTTCACAATCTTCACCACATCTCACTTCACACTCTTCACTACATTTCACTTCACAATCTTCACTACATCTCACTTCACAGTCTTCACTACATCTCACTTCACATTCTTCACAACATCTCACTTCACAATCTTCACTACATCTCACTTCACAATCTTCACTACATCTCACTTCACAATCTTTACTACATCTCACTTCACAATCTTCACTACATCTCACTTCACAATCTTCACTACATGTCACTTCACAATCTTCACTACATCTCACTTCACAATCTTCACTACATCTCACTTCACAATCTTCACTACATCTCACTTAACAATCTTCACCACATCTCACTTCACAATCTTTACTACATCTCACTTCACAATCTTCACTACACCTCACTTCACAATCTTCACTACATCTCACTTCACAATCTTCACTAACACCATCCTTCATCACTACATATAACAACATCCAACATCACTACTTATAACACCATCCATCATCATCACTACATATAACACTATCCATCATCACTACATATAACACGATCCATCATCACTACATATAACACCATCCACCATCACTACATGTAGAACCATCCATCACGACATATAACACCATCCAACATCACTACATATAACACCAACCATTATCACTACATATAACATCATCCATCATCACTACATATAACTCCATCCATCATCACTACATATGACACCATCCAGCATCACTACATATAACACCACCCATCATCACTACATATAACATCATGCATCATCACTACATATAACACCATCCATCAACACTACATATAAAACCAACCTATCATCACTACATATAATATCATCCATCATCACTACATATAACACCATCCAACATCACTACATATAACACCACCCATCATCACTATATATTACATCATCCATCACTACATATAACTCTATCCATCATCACTACATATAACACCATCCAGCATCACTACATATAACACCAACCATCATCACTACATATAACATCATGCATCATCACTACATGAAACACCATCCATCATCACTACATATAAAACCATCCTATCATCACTACATATAACATCATCCATCATCACTACATATAACACCATCCATCACTACATATAGAACCATCCTATCATCACTACATATAATATCATCCATCATCACTACATATAACACCATCCAACATCACTACATATAACACCACCCATCATCACTACATATAACATCATCCATCATCACTACATATAACTCTATCCATCATCACTACATATAACACCATCCAGCATCAATACATATAACACCAACCATTATCACTACATATATCATCATGCATCATCACTATATATAACACCATCCATCATCACTACATATATTACCCTCCTATCATCACTACATATAACACCATCCATCATTACTACATATAACGCCATCCTTCATCACTACATATAACACCATCCATCATCACTACATATTATAACACTATCCATCATCTCTACAAACACCAGTCCTCAACACTATAGTGATAAACAGAGCTTCATTTTGTTGTCAATTTCTTTAAATTCCAACCTTATTAAACCGTAATTCTTTCTGTATGGTCAAATTTTGATTTGACCTCTGTGAGAGAGCTGTTAGTGTCAGTACATCACAATGGTGTTCCGACGCACTGTATCGAAGGTGTCTGAGGTGGAGGTGAAGGCTTGCAAGGATTTCGTTGTAGACTTCGACACCAGCTTTGTGGTGGTTGCAACAAACATCTACCCTGGTGTGGCCCCTAAGCAGATTCGACCATTGTTTGAGGAATGTGGACAGATCGACCTGTTTGTGATGCCCGCAAAAGACAACAAAAATGAACACTATGGCTTCGCATACATCCGATACTTTGACGAAGCCTCCTGTGATAAGGCTGTTGGACGATTGGATGGTGACAGCATTGGCCGCAGCCGAAAATCAACTAACAAGCTGGAAGTTAACTACTACAGTGCCCATGGTACCTTGAACAACCTTGACCGCCAAGCTGCTGAGTTCATTGTTCTATCCAATGTTGCTGACCAACAACCCGCCTCTATCCTTAAGAAGACCAACGTACGCACTACCGTTGCCAAGTCAGTTACCTTCAATTATGACAATTTGGGCGACATCAGGGAGCGCGAAACTTCCACAGCTACTTACACTCTGTCTGTACCTCCCAACCAATGAATCTAACTCAACTGCTGCCATCGAATAAGAAAATGTCACCAATAGTTGTACCTCTGGGAACCTGGAGGGAGGCACCAACCCTGATGAAGGCTCAGTAATATCTAACATGTTATTTAAACACTTATAACACATATAACATCATCCATCATCACTACATATAACACCATCCATCATCACTACATATAACACCATCTATCATCACTACATATAACATCATCCATCATCACTACAGATCGGTAGAGTAGTTTTCGAGATTCTCGTGCGGACACACAAGCAAACACACACACACACACACAAACAGACATACTTCTTTGTTTTATATCGATAGAAGATAGATCATCACTACATATAACACCACCCATCATCACTACATATAACATCATCCATCATCACTACATATAACACCACCCATCATCACTACATATAACACCACCCATCATCACTACATATAACATCATCCATCATCACTACATATAACATCATCCATCATCACTACATATAACACCATCCATCATCACTACATATAACATCATCCATCATCACTACATATAACACCATCCATCATCACTACATATAACATCATCCATCATCACTACATATAACACCATCCATCATCACTACATATAACACCATCCATCATCACTTCATATATAACACTCCATCCATAATCACTACATATAACACTCATCCATCATCACTACAGATCGGTATAGTAGTTTTGAGATTCTCGTGATGAGAAATAAGGACACTTGAACCTTGAAAACTTACTGTCGTCATAATTATTTATAATAAACCTGTCGATGTTTATTTCCGGGTTAAAGTAAAAGCAGGGTTTTGTCTGGACTATTATCATATAGACAGTTGCTGGTTGACGATACTGAAGGCCTATACAGGTGTGTGGTGCTTGTGCTTGGTGATGCTTCGTTTATGAGAGATAATCCCAGGAGTGAACTTTGTTCTGAAAGGACAAACAAAAAAAGTCATTAGTTATCGTTGTCTCGGAAGTGTTTATATGTCGGTCACTCTTGTGTTGTCGATGTGTCCACCCCACAGAGTTATTGCGTGAAGTGACACATTAGACTTCAATTAAAGATCCTCTCCTCTCCATATGGAAGCTGTTCACACCTCTTGACAGTATTTGGTCTGACATTTAGTTATAAAGGTCGTTTTTTGTCTAGTTCATCTTCCTATGAAAATTAACAATTCATATCACGTTTTAGAGTTGTATGTTCTTCAAGCTAATTAACACAGTACAGGTAACACCAGAGTCAGGCAGGTACAGTGTTAAGCGTCGTGGTCTACTGCTGTCTTACTGAGTAACGATGATGAAGTAAAGTGGGAAATGACTTTGCCATGAGAGAGGAGAGGAAAGAGAGAAGGAAAGAATAGAAACGGGAAGTAAAGTAGTAGGGAGCAATAGCAGGTGGGCTGTCCACCTAGCTGAGTCGAGGTGATTGGTTGGGGTGGTGGCCATACACAGCACGCTCCTGCTCGCTCAAGGGAGGCTGGGGTGGGGGGAGCTAAGCTAGTTAGGCATTCACTACTGTATTGTGTGTTAATTTATGTAAGTTAAATGGTGGTGTTATTTTTTCATGTATTGTATAAAGTGAGTCTCTTTTTTATATAATAACTCACCTGAAGTGTCGCCCCAGGAAAAGGTAACAGAGACCTTAATGACACAGGTAGATTGTCACTCCCCTCGCCGCCCAGCGTATCCCACCTGAAGATTAACCATCCCGGCGATACCTGGGGGGGGGGCTTAAGTATAATATATACTCTTATATAATAATGTTGATGCTATAATACACTGGCAGTCATAGTACAGCACATGTGTTGCCTTTATTGAGTTGAGTTTTGTATTTTTAGAAAAAGAGAGAGAAATCTGAGCAACATAATATGGAGAGAGAGAGAGAGAGAGAGAGAGAGAGAGAGAGAGAGAGAGAGAGAGAGAGAGAGAGAGTATTACATTGCCACACCTGATTCCTTCCTGGTGTATATTTTTACCACCTCTGGTACAACTGTGTCTCTTGCCGATCTATTTTGCACTGTCGCTTCCTGCCTTTCATCTTCCACCTTTCATCTTCTCCTTCATCTTCTTCTCCCCATCGTCTTTCTCCTCCATCTTACCCCTTCATCTTCCCTCCCTTCTTCCTCCCTTCCATCTCCCCCATTCATTTCTTCCCCCTTCATCTTCCTTTCCCCTTTATTTTACCCCTCCATCTTCCCTCCTTTTACCTTCCTCCTTCGGTCTTCTCCTTTCTTTTCCACCAATCTCCTTACCTTCCACTGCTGTCTTAGTCCATTACTGTTTTAAGAAATTTAGTTTTTTCAATGATTTCGATATTTCATTCACTTACAATTCTTTTTTGTTTTAATTTCATTTTCTCACTCCTGATTCAAGTGATTCAAGAGATGCAGATAATTTGAAATATCCAGCCCTTATAATGTCTTTAGTGCCTCTTAAACTTGGGTAAATATTATTCCATTAAGTTTATAAACAAATACACGACTCAGACACGTTGGTATTATAATCACAAAGCAAAGATATCGAGAAGTTGTGACGCTTCATCTGTACAACCAGTTGAGAATAAACTTTCCTTCTCTAAAAGTTACAAGAAATGAGGGAGAGTTTCTCGCCAGGGGGCGCAGTGCTGTGAGAGAAGAATTAAATAAGCCTGATTAGCTAAGAAGACGACCAGGGGTAAGAAATGGTCCGTCTTGAGGATGTGGTTCAGGAGGTGAGGTGAAGATATAAACCTCGAAGACGTCATAAAACACAGAGATGACACTATTTCTAACCTTCCTAAGTCTCTGGTGGGTGGCAGGTGATCACCAACATGAAATACACCAACATGAAATACACCAACATGAAATACACCAACATGAAATGCGCCAAAATGAAATAGAAGATGCCAAGTGAGGTTGATTATGACTCAGACAGTAACCATAGCAGGACCTAAAAACAGCCAAGACTGTTCTAAAATGAGAACTTAAATTATAATTTCTGCCCAAGAGTGCGAGTGAGTGAACTTTAATTTCCATTATAGTACAGTATAAAACTTTAATGAGTTTATCTTCAACGTGATCTTAAATTTTAGTGGGTGAATTTTTTCATTGGATAATTAAGTCTTTGAGAATAACATTTTAAGGCGACCATTTAGTGTCATCATGCTGTAAGATGTAGATACGCTCCAAAAAGTATGTTTACGATTTTGTGTTAGACGATATGACACAACAGACAAAGGATTTTGACGACCCTACCGAGACAACAGGAGTCACAGTGTTCATTTTGAAATTCATCGGTCTCCTCCATAAAGGCACTTTTGGAGTGTTTGTTTACAACTCCTAGTGGTTAATGTGATGCAGCAGTGTACAGCTCATAGTCCATAAGGTGTTTCTTAGGCCAGACCCTTGAGAGTACAGTGGGTGGTTACACTACTCACCTGCCTTACGCTCTCCCTGATGCTTTTGTTAGATGTTGAAACAGGAACTGTGGATCAACCTGTACAGCTTCTCCTTTTACTTTCACACAAACAATAGATTTAACATGTTGCCTAAGTACTTTGATGAAACAATAAGCACAAATGTGTTATCGTCATGATCCGCCTTATGTGATTATATTGCCAGTTGATGTGGGCCCGACCTTGTTTTGACACACTGACTGGCCTCGTGTTAATTTATTCTCACTTAACATACTTTTTTCGTACCTGAACTCCTCAACCGAACGCTCTTAAAGTTTGTAGAGAAGTTGAAACGGGTCTTATTGATATTCGTGTAGGCAGATTGATAGAGGTCCCAGCAATAAGAGAGTACAGCTGGGTCCTGCTGGAGACACTGAACACATTTCAGTTATTACATCTGGAAATACACGATCACTCACCAAAGAAAACGAAGACAATTTTACCAACTAATATGGTCGAGGTTCTGTAGATATGGGCCACAGCTCACGTACGGTCGCTATCTGATCTTCTCGACCAGTGTAACAAGAAAGATCTTTACAAACACTATAATATGTAGTCAACGTGCAGTGACTCAGTAATAACTTATTGCTCCTTTGATTCAAGTGTTCGACAACAAGCCGAATATGTTCCCTCTGTTCCTTTGACTATCTTGTGTGTACGATCTTGTGGACTGGGGCGTGATCACGATCAATGGTTGTCCCACTCACTCACTCACTAGGTTTCCTGCCATCTCTTACCCATGAAATTAGATTAAATCTGCCCTGTCGTATCCTCTTTACCTATCCTATCCCCCCTTGTTTCTATTAACCTTAATATATCATCACTCTCTCTCCCCTACTCTCCTTCCCTGCTTCCTCTACCACTATCTCCACCTCCTCTTTCCTTCCCCTTCCACAATTATTATATCCTCATATCTATGTCTGTCATTCTCTTTATCTGTTCCTACTTTTTTCACTATATCTCT
>NW_024747867.1:25000-33420 GCF_018991925.1 Homarus americanus | reverse complement strand
CCCTCCTCACTCAGAAGTTGCTTCAGGTCCGGCTAGCCCTCAACAAGAAACACAACGAATAGACGCCTTAGAACTGGAACGAGCTAGGTTCGAGTTCCAAATCAAAATGAAAGAACTCGAGTTGGAGCAGGAGTCGGAACAGGCCAAGTTGCAGCATGAAGAAAAGTTGGAACAGGCCAAGTTGGAGCACAAGTTGGAGCATGAGGGAAGGTCGGAACAGGCCAAGTTGGAGCATGAGGAAATGATGGAACGGGCCAAGTTGGAGCAGGAGGTTAGACTGAAAGAACCACAGGTAAGAGAGATAGAAGTCACCTTAACATCGGAGTTTAGATCAAAGGAAGTGGCATTAAGAGAGAAACTAGCTGCTTTTAACCCTGCTACTGCTTCTTCCCTTGTTCCCGGGTTTGATGAATCCGATATGGACGGGTCATTTAGGACTTTTGAGAAAATAGCCGGGAAGAATGAGTGGCCAAAGGACCAGTGGGTGTCAGTGTTAGTTCCTAAATTATATGGTAAGGCTCGTAGAGTTTATAACTGTTTAGACCAGACTGATGACTATGATAACGTAAAAAAGAATATCCTCACCTCTTATGCTATCACGCCAGATGATACCGGCAGAAGTTTTCGTAAACTAACTAAACCATTTTCCACACCTTTGTTGAGTTTGCTCAAGAAAAGCTTAGGTTTTTTAAGAAGTGGTTAGAGGCTACAGAGACTTCCACATTTCAGGATTTGTTAAATTTGGTAGTCCTGAGGAGTGGAAGAGCAAGATACCATTTCACATCTTGAAGCATGTGGAGGAGCGTGAGAGGTTAATTTAGGGCGTGCTGCTGAGCTGGCTGATGCGTACGCTGTGTTGGTGGAGTCACTGGGCAGTAGAGAACGTGGTACTTCCCGACATGTTAGGTCCTCCTCTGATGATAACCTTGGGAACGTGAGTGGTAGGTCGAAAGGTCCCACACCTACTCCCCCCGATGCAACCAAGCTTACTTGTTCTTACTGTAAAAACCCAGGCCATACGATCCAGAATTGTAAACACCCAAAGTGTCGAATTGCTAAAAGTAGTTCCCTGGATCCCAAGTCCAAACCAATAGCAAATACCAATGTGGAAAGGCCCCATCAGGATCTCTTCTCTTCATTCACCTATGAGGGAAAATTTTCAATCATAGAGGGGTCTCGTTCTTTCCCTATTCGTATACTACGTGATACGGGCGCAGCACAATCTATCCTCCTGTTTAACGTCATTCCCGATATCTCTACCGCATTTACTAATGAGAGTGTTCTAATTTCAGATCTCTCATCCCATTTCTTCCTATCCTTTAGCTAAAGTGCACCTCCAATGTCCCTGATTACTGGGGAAGTGCAAATAGCCATAAGGAAAGACCCAATGCCTGTGCGCATTCATTTATTATTGGTAATGACTTGTAGGAGATCTAGTGGTTCCTAACATAAAGACAGTCGACTCTCCTTACCTGTCAACTCCACCACTGACCTTTAAAAGAAACTATTCTCATCTTTTCTCATCTTGTGCTAAGTCACTCCGGTCACAGAGTGTATGAAATGGGCCCTCTTCGTCTAAAACCACTCTAATATTTTCCTACCCACAGAAGATCTGTACACAAGACAATTAGTAAGGATGAGCTCGTTAAAGCCCAACAATCTGATCCATCTTTGACTAAACTTCATCATGCAGCAGTTGAGGGTAAAGTGATTTTAACACCCTTCCGTGTTTTTATTATCATGAAGGGGTTTTGATGAGGGCCTATAGGCCCCCTGAGCTTGCCTATCTAGACACGTGGTCTGAAATACATCAAGTGGTAATTCCCACCTCAGTCAGACCAGCATTAATTGCCCTTGCCCATGATGGTATTTCAGGACATTTGGGAATCCTGAAAACATATAAAAAGCTCCTCCAACACTATTATTGGCCTGGACTTAGGAAGGATGTGTCAAAATACCTAAAATCTTGTCATATTAAGCCCATCCCAGTATTTTCTACACCATTTGAAAAGATTGTTGTGGATTGTGTGGGCCCATTACCAAAGACTAAGAAGGGAAATCAATTCCTGCTCACAGTTATGGATACCAGTACACGTTATCCTGAGGCTTTTCCCCTTAAAAGCATCACTTCAAAAACGTAATCAAACATCTTTTGCACCTTTTCACTTCAGTGGGCATTCCTAAAGAGATCCAATCCGATCAGGGCACCAATTTTACGAGCAATCTTTTCAAACAGGTGATGAAAGACCTCAGTGTGGACCATTGTACATCAATGCTCAAAAAATACTGTATAGAACACCAAAAGGAATGGGATGAAAGCATAGACTTGTTACTCTTTGCCATCAGGGAATGTCCCCAGGAGTCATTGGGTTTCTCCCCGTTCGAGTTACTATATGGGAGACAAATAAGGGGACCCCTTAAAATAGTAAAGGAGCAGTGGTTTGACACTCCATCTATTAAGTTCGCAACAGTTTCCCAATACATTGACACTTTAAGGGACAAATTAACTGAAGTCCGGTTATTGCTCAGTCAAACTTAAAAGTCCAAGAAAATGGTGAAGTCCCAACCCAAATTAGTTAAAAGATCATTTTCTCCAGGTGACAAAGTGTTGGCTACTCTTTCTACCCATTCCAGGCTCTCCCCTTAAAAGCAAGCTTACTGGTCCCTATATAGTTGCTAATAAACTATCTCCTCTCAAATCATATAGTCCATACCCTGATCGCAGTGCACCCTTCACAACTTGTTCACATTAATCTCTATGAAACTTTACCATTCCAGGCAGTCAGAGAAGACATCCCAGAGGCTATATAAGTCAACCTGTATTGCATACGGTTTTGTTTCAGGCTGAGCCGGGAGACACAGATGACATGGACCTATTGGAGAATTTAGGACTTCCTCTACCTAAAGAAAACCCTACTAACAGTCACATACTCAACAACTTTGATGAGTATTTTTCTGTTCTGAATCCATCTCAAGCAAAAGATCTCACTAAGTTATTATCAACATTTCCTAAAGTCACATCAGACCTCCCAGGGTTTTGCAATATACTTAAACATGATATTAAGCTAATCTCGGATGATGTACAACCCATTAGGCAATCAGCCTATCGACTAAATCCACAAAAAAAAAGAGATTATGAAAAAGGAGGTAGATTTTTTGTTAAAACATAACTTAGCTGAGCCTAGTACCTCCCCCTGGGCTTCACCTTGCCTTCTCATTCCAAAACCCGATGGCACTTTTCGTTTCTGTACCGATTATCGTAAAGTGAACCAGGTCACTGTCTCAGACTCCTACCCTTTACCTTTGATTGAAGATATAATAGCCAGCATAGGCTGTGCCAAATTTATCAGTACGGTGGACTTATTGAAAGGATATTATCAAGTGGGATCACTTGATAGCCAAATAATCTCTTTGGCATTTATAACTCCATTTGGTCTTTTTTCAATATTTGGTTATGGCGTTTGGTTTTTCTAATGCTCCGGCCACATTCCAGAGGGCCATCAACTTCCTAATTCAGGGACCTAGGTGGACGTTCGCCTACCTGGATGACCTGGTGGTGGTGTCGGACAGCTGGGACGAAACATCTGGTGCGTTTGAGATACTGTTTGCACGACTGCAAGAGACTGATCTCACCATAAACCTGGCTAAATCTGCTTTTGGCCGGGCCTCAGTGACTTACCTGGGACATATATCGTTGGGCATGGTATGGTGAGACCCAAGGACGCAAACGTTAGAAAGCCATCTTTGTCCTTCCCCACCTGGGCGACGAGGAAGGAACTCATGCGCTTCCTGGGGATGTGCGGCTACTACCGTCGGTTCTGCAGTAACTTCTCCAGCGTGGCCGGACCCCTCACAGACCTTACCAGTTCTGCGGTCCCTTACATCTTGAACCAGAGGTGCGACCAGTCTTTCCACCGCCTCAAAGCCTTCCTTGCCTCCAAGCCTGACTACACCTCGCCCTTCCATCTGCAAATCGACGCTAGTGGTGTCGGAGTGGGGGCTGTGCTCCTACAACCCGACCCAACCACTGATGTTCTTCACCCTGTGGCATATTACTCCGCCAAGTTGAAAAAACATCAGACCAACTACTCGACCATAGAGAAGGAGGCCTTGGCTCTGGTGTTGGCAATAAAGAAGTTTGAATGTTACCTCCAGTCTTGCCCACAAACAAACCTAGTCTTCACCGACCATAACCCACTCACGTTCATCCAAACCAACAAGCACCTCCAACCAGCGAATCCTCTGTTGGGCTCTCCTCACCCAGCCCTATAACCTGATTGCAGACTCCTTATCCCGAGCTCCAGTGGAAATGCAGCAGCTACTCTCCAGACGCACCAGGTGATCACCTCCTTCGCGCCCGCGCTACGGAGGTCTTTGGAGGGGGGGTGTGTTACGAACCCTCCACCCAGCACTACGAAGCACGCCATCTATTGTCCTGATCTACCTACCCAGCAATCCTCACGAGCAACGCCATTCAGGGACGAGACACGAGTATGACTCGTCTTAGTTACCACTCCGAGGTTTCCCTTCTCCCTATCCTGGCTGTTGCGTCACCTCCAATTCGAGTGAGAGAGCACTGCCTGGGAAGTGACCACAGGATCATCTATCCTCTAAACCTACGTGCAGTGACTACCTACCGTCTTCTACAATACTCAGCCTTACTCGTCAGCCATCTCAGCTCCTCACTTAAGTACATGTATCTTGTATTACTTCCCCACGTCCACTTGCTTCAAGATTGTTTTATGTTTTATTAATATGTATATACTGTTAATGTTTAGGTTAAGTTTGGTTAAGGGTAATTTATAAGCTGAATATTTTGTTAATGGATTTATGGTACTTTATTATATACAACGAAAACTCGCATCCTTTGTCTACCCTTTTATAGTCCGATTGTCTTTGTTTTTTTGTTGTTGTTACCTGTTGGGATCTGGGTAGACGTATAACTATATTCTAAATCCCCAACTCGTAACAATAGCCATCTGTTACTGCCGTCTTTCCATATACCTGTTTATTTCATTGTAATAGGCCTGATTAATGAACTTCTTCTGGTAGTCTGTTGTTGGGTAATGCTCTAAAGTGTGAAGTAGGAGTGTGTTTGGTTATAGATGTTTTATTGCTGAGTGCAGTCTGTCCATTTCTGAGTCTATATCTTCTGTTGTTTTCCCTTGTAGGTTAATCGAGTGGTGATTACTTAAGTCGTCTTTGAAGCTGTCCCAGTCTGTTTTACTCATTTTCAGTCTCTTTTTTATTGGTATCTGTATGGGGCTTGTTGACAGTGTTAGTATAATTGGCAGATGGTCACTGCCTGTATTATATGGTAATTGAAAAAGGCTTTGTTGTTGGTAAAAATTTTGTCTGGTGTCGATTGTGTATTGTGATTTCTCCAGGTTGGAAAGTTAGGACCCAGATGATTGATTTTCCCTAAATTTATTAATTGATTATGGGCGTTTCCCACGACGTTATTATTTGTATTGTCAAAAATCCTATGTCTGGCGTTAAAGTCTCCTAAGATGTACATCGGATGACTATTGTTAGCCAATTTTAATAGGTCTTCTATAGGTAAGTAGTAGCAATAATTACGTCTCCTTGAGTTGTATTTATTTTTATTGCTAGAAATTCATCCTGGAAGTCATCAATTAGTTTAAATTTTAAGTTTTTTTTAACCGCTATCGCTACTCCGTCATTTTTCTCGCCCGATTTATTTCTTTGGTTTACATAATAGTTAAAGAGTTTTATGTTGTTGTTTTCTGTCTCACCGCGGACTGTTTATTAGTATAATGTCAGGGTCAATTTCTTGATATATATTACTTAGGTTAATTCTCTCGGTCTTCCAGTTTCTTACGTTGTGTTGTATTATTCTTAAAGTTCTTACTGTTTGTCTATTGTCCATTATTTCCTATACTTGGATTGTGACTGTTGAAGTGGAGACCTATCATCCTGTTTCCCGCTTCTGACTCTTCTAAACTCTGACGGGTCTACTATTTTAAAGTCTTTGGTCGTAATCTTTAGTTTGTCCTTAGTAATTAGTGACCAGACATAATCTTCACTTTAGGATTTTTCTTGATATGTCCACTTGTATATCCCTCCTTCACAGTTTTTACTATTGTCCCTCCTGTTGGTCTCGATGTTGGGATTCCATGTTTTGTTGTAGTGATAACTTTTAATCCAATTTCTTCAGCAGATTCAGGTTGTATATTGTGATCAGTTTCCATCTTATCTTCTCCTCCTACCCTTTGTGTCCTTTTGTTATTTCTATCTCTCTTTGTCACTTCTAGTCATTTGTCTGGGATCTCTATCAGTCGCTTGTGTTCCTTGTGTATCAGCTGTTGCTCCTTGCTCAAACCTTTGTTCGTCTTGATGTAGTCTTTCTCTCAGTTCGCTTGCATATGTTGTCTGAAATAGTTTTTCGGATTGTGGATTCTCTGGAAATATCATCTCTGGTAGGTTATTCAATTTAAACATTTTTTAATTCCTCATTGTATGATCCGGGTGCAATGATATTGTGCAAATGTGCATGGATCATACTAATCATTACCTTATCATGTATTGGCTCACTTAGGTTTAATACTGTGGATTCTGGTCTATGAGCCTCTTGGACCGCTCTCTTTGCTATTTCGACGTATGTCGTATCCTTCTTGTCTTGTTCCTTTTTCCTTGTTTCTTGTACTTTATCATGTGTTTTTTATTGGGCATGCCATTGCTAACGTCCTATGTCCTATGTATACATTCCGTTTCTCTTACAGTTGAGACAGCCAACATGTGTATTCTTACATTCAGTGTAGGTATGGTCGTCGCCTGCACAATCTGAGCAGTACTTTTTTTCTTTTCCGGACAGTCTCTCGTTGTGTGTTCTTCATATTTGTAGCAGGAGAAGCAAGTTTGCAGACTGATGAATGTCTCCTTCTTTATTTGATGTGGTGTGACTGACATGTTGAATATTAGAAAGCCCTGTTGTAAAACTTTCTCAGCCATTGACACTTCTTCAAACATGAGTATAGTCCTTATCTTAATGACTTCTTCAATCTTCATCCACCTATTTTGGCGTTCCAGTTCTTCTTTCAGGTCTTCCTCCCGATCTCTTGATCGACTTGACGAACAAAAACTGATCTTTTTGCTTTTTGTTCTGGTGGCATGACAACAATAAGGCCTTCATTGCAAAATATATCTCTTGCTTCTTTTGAAAGGATTTTATCTGAATCAAAGTCATCTTTACAGATTACTTTAAAACCTTCATTGGTGCTGAATATTCTAGTTAGTGGGACTTGCAGTTTGTTGTAAGTGATTTCTGCCACTTTTCCCCTTCCAATAGAGTGTCCCTTATCTCTATGTTTTATTCTAATGCTAGTTGTCATCTTCTTTGATTACATCTAATCTCTACCTATAACATATTCCTGCCTGAGTTAGTGACCTGCCCCCTCTGGACGGGCGCAATGGGCTCTGCAATCTGTAAGTTACCCAGACTATAGTAATATCTAAAAGTTGCCACCTACCGGTGACCCCTGACAAGGGGTGCCCTGTACCGCCTACAGGTTCCCTTGCCGGATCGACCGTATCGCGAAGTCCGCTCCCGTCTGTGCTAAATGGAGTGCATGAGGGGGATGAAAAAAGGAAAGAAGAGTACTTAGAGAGTAGAAACAGCCTACCTACCACGCCACGTTCGGTCAGCCAATCAGAGCACCGCAGTAAACGTGCATGTATCACGCCACCGTGGGGCACCACTGATTGGCCAATCCAGGACGTAGACGCACGGGTAGTAGTCAAAATTTGGGTAGGCCAAATATTTGTTTTTTCCAAAGTTGGAATTTCCCGTACAATCTGTGATGGTAATTACACCGTCACTATGTTGAGTAAGTACAATCACTAGGATTGAGTGTCTTACCACAACAAAGTTGCAGACTCAAACATGCAGCAAAAGAATCAGGTCTTCGCAGCTCCGTGTCTATTTTTACTTAGGCTAGCATACCTAAGTTAAAGCAAACTCCCCTTGCCAATACAAGAAGGAAGAGGATTTCTTATAGTCTAATAAACAATTCATCATGACCAAATACAGTATCTAACACAGGGGGTCCGGGGGCGCAGCCCCCGGTTAGCAACTAACCATTTGATTGCATTATTCTGGAGAAGAAGTTAGCAAATATCCACTGATTGCATTATCCTGTAGTTAGTGAAGGTGTGTAGTTCCATATCACCAGATTTATTAAAAAACTCTACGTCAGGCTAAACAGTTTAGGCTAGATAGTGGTGGCTGCTTGGATTATTTCTTTGTCTCTTATTGACTTCGGGTGGCTAACCTCTATAAAATTGAGGACACCAATAGACCTTGTACTAAGGTTAGGTTAAACAGACACTTTTGCTGTAATGGAGGATTTCGCCATCGGGGAGCGTGACGAAACCTCCGGCGAAAGTAGTGGTTAGGTTAG
>NW_024747867.1:0-17500 GCF_018991925.1 Homarus americanus | reverse complement strand
GACCCACGAAATGAGTGATCCCCCTGGCTAAGAGTTGTGTGTATTTGCCATTTGGTCTTTTTTATGACTAACCATCACAGGTCGAGTCTTCAATGAAAGGGTTTGACAGACATAGCCCAAGTTTGTGGTTTGGGTTTGGCCGGACGACTTGTTGTTGTTTTTGGACACTTGAATTTCACTCTTTTTGGGTCAAGAGGCTTATTCGCCGGTAGTAAGGAACGGACGGGCAGCCGTCCAAAGCCCCGTCCGTCCTCCTCCTCCGGTCTTCGCGCTCTCGCCCGAGTGTGGTCCACCTACAGCGTGGTGGTACCTATTTTTGGTGCGGGGGCCGGGATTGTCCTCTTTCGCTGCTGGAGTTGCCAGAGCAGAGCCCGAGACCGCCCAAATCAGGAGAGTAGTAGTTTTAAGAGCGCCCCGTTCTCTTTCTCTCTGTTAATGATCCTTCCGCAGGTTCACCTACGGAAACCTTGTTACGACTTTTACTTCCTCTAAATGATCAAGTTTGGACATCTTTCCGTCAGCTCGAGGCGACGACCCCAGAAAACCCTCGCGGGCAACGGGGCCGACAATCCAAGAGCGCCAGTCCGAAGGCCTCACCAAATCATTCAATCGGTAGTAGCGACGGGCGGTGTGTACAAAGGGCAGGGACGTAGTCAGCGCAAAGCTGATGACTTGCACTTACTGGGAATTCCTCGTTCATGGGAAACAATTGCAAGCCCCAATCCCTATCAAGAAAGGCTTTGAACGGGTTACCCGCTCCTCTCGGAGGGGAAAACTCGTTGATCCCTTCAGTGTAGCGCGTGCGCCCAGAACATCTAAGGGCATCACAGACCTGTTATTGCTCAATCTCGTGCGGCTAGAATTGCCGCTTATCCCTCTAAGAAGAAGTTGCGAACTGGACACCATTTTCTGGAGATCCGTCGACTACTTAGTAGGCCAGAGTCTCGTTCGTTATCGGAATTAACCAGACAAATCGCTCCACCAACTAAGAACGGCCATGCACCACCACCCACCGAATCGAAAGAGCTCTCAATCTGTCAATCCTTCCGGTGTCTGGGCCTGGTGAGGTTTCCCGTGTTGAGTCAAATTAAGCCGCAGGCTCCACTCCTGGTGGTGCCCTTCCGTCAATTCCTTTAAGTTTCAGCTTTGCAACCATACTTCCCCGGAACCCAAAGACTTTGGTTTCGAAGCTGCCCGCCGGGTCATGGGAATAACGCCGGCGGATCGCTAGTTGGCATCGTTTATGGTTAGAACTAGGGCGGTATCTGATCGCCTTCGAACCTCTAACTTTCGTTCTTGATTAATGAAAACATCCTTGGCAAATGTTGCAGTAGTTCGTCTTGCGACGGTCCAAAATTTCACCTCTAGCGTCGCAATACGAATGCCCCGCCTGTTCCGATTAGTCATTACCTCTGGTTCCGAAAACCAACAAAATAGAACCGAGGTCCTATTCCATTATTCCATGCATCACCATTCGGGCCATTCAAATAGCCTGCTCTGAGCACTCTAATTTTTCAAAGTAAACTCTCCGGCCACTCGGGACACTCGACAAAGAGCATCCGTGCGAGCCGGCGGGCTGTTCGGGCGTGACAGTAAACACCGGGCGGTGCACCGTCAGTCCGAACTGAGATCCAACTACGAGCTTTTTAACCGCAACAACTTTAATATACGCTATTGGAGCTGGAATTACCGCGGCTGCTGGCACCAGACTTGCCCTCCAATGGATACTCGTTAAAGGATTTAAAGTGTACTCATTCCGATTGCGAGGCCTCGGATGAGACTCACATCGTTATTTTCGTCACTACCTCCCCGTGCCGGGAGTGGGTAATTTGCGTGCCTGCTGCCTTCCTTAGATGTGGTAGCCGTTTCTCAGGCTCCCTCTCCGGAATCGAACCCTGATTCCCCGTTACCCGTTATAGCCATTGCAGGCGCATAACCTACAATCGAAAGCTGATAAGGCAGACACTTGAAAGAAGCGGCGCCGGTGCGGAGACCGTGCGCTCAGCCCGAAGTTATTCAGATTCACCACAGGTGGGTTACGGACCGGGGCCCGACCAGTTTTGAACTAATAAAAGCGCTCTTCCCTTGCGGTCAGAGACCAATTGCATGTATTAGCTCTAGAATTGCCACAGTTATCCAAGTAAGTGGGTTTACAGATCCAATGAAACATAGCTGATTTAATGAGCCATTCGCGGTTTCGCCTTAAATCGGCTTGTACTTACACACGCATGGCTTAATCTTTGAGACAAGCATATGACTACTGGCAGGATCAACCAGGTAGCTGCTGCTGTTGGCGGCGCCTATCACGGCGGCCAAAATAGTGAGATTGAGAGAGAGGCAGAAGACATTGGGCGAGGGACCGCACGTTGGCCTTAGAGAAATAGCAAACCAGATGATCAGATCTAACTGCACCTTCTCTTGCTATCCTCGGCGCCGGCAGCGCCACCGTGTGTGCCAATCTCCTCCCTTATCCGCTCCTCTTTGCCCCAGCTCCAGCGAGGCAGCCGACATTGGGCGAGGGACCGCACGTTGGCGAATCTCCTCCTTATCCGCTCCTCTTCTCTTTGCCCCAGCGAGGCAGAAGACATTGGGCGAGGGACCGCACGTTGGCCTTAGAGAAATAGCAAACCAGATGATCAGATCAAACTGCACCTTCTCTCGCTATCCTCGGAGCCGGCAGCGCCACCGTGTGTGCCAATCTCCTCCCTTATCCTCTCCTCTTCTCTTTGCCCCAGCGAGGCAGCCGACATTGGGCGAGGGACCGCACGTTGGCCTTAGAGAAATAGCAAACCAGATGATCAGATCAAACTGCACCTTCTCTTGCTATCCTCGGCGCCGGCAGCGCCACCGTGTGTGCCAATCTCCTCCCTTATCCGCTCCTCTCCTCTTTACCCAGCTCCAGCGAGGCAGCCGACATTGGGCGAGGGACCGCACGTTGGCCAATCTCCTCCCTTATCCGCCCCTCTTCTCTTCTCTTTGCCCCAGCGAGGCATAAGACATTGGGCGAGGGACCGCACATTGGCCCATCTCCTCCTCTCTCTCTTTCTCTTACTGTTTGTGGGGACGTGGGCTCATGAGCGCCATCGTCGCCCAATATTGGTTAGGTTGTGTATTTCACGGGTGGGAACCGCCATCATCGTTGTTAGGTGATGGGGTAACCCAACGTGTGCTTTGACGAGTTTTGGCTGCTAAACTCTCTTTTTAGTATACTCGGCTCCCAGACTGCGCCCTGGTCGTGTTGAACCATGAGCGTTGTCTATGCACATTTAGGGTAGCCGTTTGCGCGTGGAATAGTGCAATGAATCTCGGTCAATAGACGGTTGGGCGCTGCATTGAAGGCCGGCACAGACGCGAAGACGGGGTGATCAGCCAACGCAAGTCCGCTAAGTTGGGCAGACAGCAAGGCGAAGGGGAGCCCCGTTCCGGACTGAAAGGCCGCAGCATATGCTGTGACGGAAACTAGTAGGGTGGCGACGTGTGCGCCGAGAGAGAGAGAGAGAGAGACGGAGTAAATAATGTCCAAACGGAAGAGAGACCTGGCAAGTGTAATTGATAGAGCGCGAGCCTACTCGCCATAAGCCCGCTCCACTGCCATTCCTCTGATCCAATGAGACTAAAAACTCTCTCTCTCTCTCTCCTTCTGCTCCAGCCATTGCAGGGCAGGGAAGCGACGGCAATTTTGGTTGTTGTTTTTGAATGCCGCGCTTTGCTTCGCAGAGGCGCCGAAGCGCTCCGCTGGGGGGCGGAAGATATTTCACACCGAATATGTGTGTGAAGGCACCCTCTCCCCTTAATATAGTGAAATAGTGCAATCCAGCATACAAGGTCGGACGATAGGACATTCACCGTACCGCACCTCGAGAGAGGATGTTGGGTAAGGTTAAAACCGGACTGTTCGCAGACAGCCGAATAACCCGGTTCCGGACTAATTGGTGGATGCAACATCATGATGATGCTGCTGCTGTCGCGGAAACCGCAGTGGCGACGTGAGAGAGTAATAATGTTCAATAGGGAGAGCGACCTGGCTAGTGTAATTGATAGATCGCGAGCCTACTCGCCATTAGCCCGCTCCACTGCCATTCCTCTGACCCAATGAGACTATTCTCTCTCTCGCTCTCCTTCTGCTCCAGCCATTGCAGGGCAAGGAGAGGAAATCGACGGCAATTTTGGTTGTTGTTTTTGAATGCCGCGTTTTGCTTCGCAGAGGCGCCGAAGCGCTCCGCTGGGGGCGGAAGATATTTCACATCGAATATGTGTGTGAAGGCACCCTCTCCCCTTAATATAGTGAAATAGTGCAATCCAGCATACAAGAGCGGACGATAGGACAGTCACCGTACCGCACCTCGAGAGTGGAAGTTGTTTGATCGTTTGTTAGGCAAGGTTAAAACCTGACTGTTCGCGAACAGCCGAATAACCCGGTTCCGGACTTACAATAGACGCAACATCATGATGCTGCTGCTGTCGCGGAAACCGTGGTGGCGACGTGCGCGCCGAGAGAGTAATAATGTTCAATTGGGAGACAGACCTGGCTAGTGAAATTCATAGATCGCGCTTCACTGCCATTCCTCTGACCCCATGAGACTATTTTCTCTCTCTCTTCTTCTGCTGCTGCTGCTTGCTCCAGCCATTGCAGGGCAGGAAGGGAAAGCGACGGCAACTTTGGTTGTTGCTTTTGAATGCCGCGCTTCCTCGCAGAGGTGCCGGCGCTTCTTCCCGGGCTGGGGGCGAAGATATTCCACACCGAATAGGTGTGAAGGCACCTCTCCTTAATATAGTGTGAAATAGTGCAATCCAGCATACAAGAGCGACGATAGACAGTCACCGTACCGCACCTCGAGAGTGAAGTTGTTTGATCGTTTGTTAGGTTAAAACCCGACTGTTCACGTAACAGCCGGTCAACCCGGTTCCGACTTACAATAGACGCAACATCATGCGATGCTGCGCGCTGTCGCGAAATCGCGGTGGCTTACGTGTGCGCCGAGAGAGTATACAATGTTCAATTGGGAGACAGACTGGCTAGGTGAAATTCATAGATCGCGCCCACTGCCATTCCTCTGACCCCATGAGACTATTTTCTCTTCTGCTGCTGCTGCTCCAGCCATTGCAGGGCAGGGAAGGGAAAAGCGACGGGCAACTTTGGTTGTTGTTTTTGAATGCCGCTGATACTTCTCGCAGAGGTGCCGGCGTCCGCTGGGGGCGGAAGATATTCCACACCGAATAGGTGTGTGAAGGCACCCTCTCCCCTTAATATAGTGAAATAGTAATCCAGCATACAAGAGCGGACGATAGGACAGTCACCGTACCGCACCTCGAGAGTGGAAGTTGTTTGATCGTTTGTTAGGCAGCAGTTAAAACCTGACTGTTCGCGAACAGCCGAATAACCCGGTTCCGGACTTACAATAGACGCAACATCATGATGCTGCTGCTGTCACGGAAACCGTGGTGGCGCCGAGAGAGTAATAATGCTCAATTGGGAGACAGACCTGGCTCGTGAAATTCATAGAACCCGCTCCACTGCCATTCCTCTGACCCCATGAGACTATGTTTTCTCTCTCTCTCTCCTTCTGCTGCTCCAGCCATTGCAGGGCAGGGAAGGGAAAGCGACGGCAATTTTGGTTGTTGTTTTTGAATGCCGCGCTTTGCTTCGCAGAGGCGCCGAAGCGCTCCGCAGGGGGGCGGAAGATATTTCACACCGAATATGTGTGCGAAGGCACCCTCTCCCCTTAATATAGTGCAATCGAACATATAAGGGCGGACGTTTTCATCACCGTCTCCCACTCGGTGTGTGCAGATTCTCGGATCATTTTGTAAAGTATGCTCTTAAATCGACCCCCGATTGACTTTGACGGTCTCCCATTCGGGTGTGCAAGTTTCTGTAGTATGCTATCAAATCGACCCCCGATTGACTTTGATGGTCTCCCATTCGGGTGTGCAAGTGTCTGTAGTATGCTATCAACCGACCCCCGATTGATTTTTGACGGTCTTCCCATTCGGTGTGCAAGTTTCTGTAGTATGCTATTAAATCGACCCCCATTGACTTTTGAAGGTCTTCCCATTCGGTGTGCAAGTTTCTGTAGTAGTATGTTATTAAATCGACCCCGATTTTCACTGTCTCCCCATTCGGGTGTGCGTTTCTGTAGTATGCTATTAAATCGACCCCATTGACTTTTCACTGTCTCCCATTCGGTGTGCAAGTTTCGTAGTATGCTATCAACCGACCCCGACACTTTACCTGTCTCCCCATTCGGGTGTGCAAGTTTCTGTAGTATGCTATCAAATCGACCGATTGACTTTGATTTGTCTCCCATTCAGTGTAAGTTTCTGTAGTATGTTATTAAATCGACCGATTGACTTTTGACTGCCCCATTCGGGTGTGCAAGTTCTCAGTATGCTATCAAATCAATCTCGATTGACTTTGACGGTCTCCCATTCGGGTGTGCAAGTTCTCTGTAGTATGCTATCAAATCGACCCCCGATTCACTTTGACGGTCTCCCATGCGGGTGTGGAACTTCTCTGGTATGTTGTATAATATGACCGAGGTGCCCCTACCCCTTACTATAGTGAAATAGTGCCATCCAGTGTACAAGGGCGGACGCTTTCATCACCGTCTCCCACTCGGTGTGTGCACATTCTCGGATCATTTTGTATAGTATGCTATTAAATCGACCCTCGATTGACTCTGACGGTCTCCCATTCGGGTGTGTAAGTTCAC
This sequence comes from Homarus americanus, assembly GCF_018991925.1. Taxonomy (NCBI): domain Eukaryota; kingdom Metazoa; phylum Arthropoda; class Malacostraca; order Decapoda; family Nephropidae; genus Homarus; species Homarus americanus. Next base: position 10,787 of record NW_024747867.1, on the reverse strand, counting down.
TGTAGTATACTATTAAATCGACCCCCGATTGACTTTGACGGTCTCCCATGCGGGTGTGGAACTTCTCTGTTAGTATGCTATCAAATCGACCCCGATTGACTTTGACGGTCTCCCATTCTGTGCAAGTTTCTGTAGTATGCTATTAAATCGACCCCGATTGACTTTGACGGTCTCCCATTCGGGTGTGCAAGTTTCTGTAGTATGCTATTAAATCGACCCCGATTGACTTTGACTGTCTCCCATTCGGGTGTGCAAGTTTCTGTAGTATGCTATCAAATCGCGATTGACTTTGACGGTCTCCCATTCGGTGTGCAAGTTTCTGTAGTATGCTATTAAATCGACCCCGATTGAACGGTCTCCCATTCGGGTGTGCAAGTTTCTGTAGTATGCTATTAAATCGACCCCGATTGACTTTGACTGTCTCCCATTCGGGTGTGCAAGTTTCTGTAGTATGTGATGAATGCAAATCGACCCCGATTGACTTTGACGGTCTCCCATTCGGGTGTGCAAGTTTCTGTAGTATGCTATTAAATCGACCCCGATTGACTTTGACGGTCTCCCATTCGGTGTGCAAGTTTCTGTAGTATGCTATTAAATCGACCCCGATTGACTTTGACTGTCTCCCATTCGGTGTGCAAGTTTCTGTAGTATGCTATCAAATCGACCCCGATTGACTTTGACGGTCTCCCATTCGGGTGTGCAAGTTTCTGTAGTATGCTATTAAATCGACCCGATTGACTTTGAATTGTGCAAGTTTCTGTAGTATGCTATTAAATCGACCCCCGATTGACTTTGACGGTCTCCCATTCGGGTGTGCAAGTTTCTGTAGTATGCTATTAAATCGACCCCCGATTGACTTTGACTGTCTCCCATGCGGGTGTGCAAGTTTCTGTAGTATGCTATCAAATCGACCCCCGATTGACTTTGACGGTCTCCCATTCGGGTGTGCAAGTTTCTGTAGTATGCTATTAAATCGACCCCCGATTGACTTTGACGGTCTCCCATTCGGGTGTGCAAGTTTCTGTAGTATGCTATTAAATCGACCCCCGATTGACTTTGACTGTCTCCCATTCGGGTGTGCAAGTTTCTGTAGTATGCTATCAAATCGACCCCCGATTGACTTTGAAGGTCTCCGATTCGGGTGTGCAAGTTTCTGTAGTATGCTACTAAATCGACCCCGATTGACTTTGACGGTCTCCCATTCGGGTGTGCAAGTTTCTGTAGTATGCTATTAAATCGACCCCCGATTGACGTTGACGGTCTCCCATTCGGGTGTGCAAGTTTCTGTAGTATGCTATTTAAATCGACCCGATTGACTTTGACTGTCTCCCATTCGTGCAAGTTCTCTGTAGTATGCTATCAAATCGACCCCGATTGACTTTGACGGTCTCCCATTCGGGTGTGCAAGTTCTCTGTAGTATGCTATCAAATCGACCCCGATTCACTTTGACGGTCTCCCATGCGGGTGTGGAACTTCTCTGGTATGTTGTATAATATGACCGAGGTGCCCTACCCTTACTATAGTGAAATAGTGCCATCCAGTGACGCTTTCATCACCGTCTCCCACTCGGTGTGTGCACATTCTCGGATCATTTTGTATAGTATGCTATTAAATCGACCCTCGATTGACTCTGACGGTCTCCCATTCGGTGTGCAAGTTTCTGTAGTATGCTATTAAATCGACCCCGATTGACTTTGACTGGCTCCCATTCGGGTGTGCAAGTTTCTAGTATGCTATCAAATCGACCCCGATTGACTTTGACGGTCTCCCATTCGGGTGTGCAAGTTTCTGTAGTATGCTATCAAATCGACCCCGATTGACTTTGACGGTCTCCCATTCGGGTGTGCAAGTTTCTGTAGTATGCTATTAAATCGACCCCCGATTGACTTTGACTGTCTCCCATTCGGGTGTGCAAGTTTCTGTAGTATGCTATTAAATCGACCCCCGATTGACTTTCACTGTCTCCCATTCGGGTGTGCAAGTTTCTGTAGTATGCTATCAAATCGACCCCCGATTGACTTTGACGGTCTCCCATTCGGGTGTGCAAGTTTCTGTGGTATGCTATTAAATCGACCCCCGATTGACTTTGACGGTCTCCCATTCGGGTGTGCAAGTTTCTGTGGTATGCTATCAAATCGATCCCCGATTGACTTTGACGGTCTCCCATTCGGGTGTGCAAGTTTCTGTAGTATGCTATCAAATCGACCCCCGATTGACTTTGACGGTGTCCCATTCGGGTGTGCAAGTTTCTGTAGTATGCTATTAAATCGACCCCCGATTGACTTTGACGGTCTCCCATTCGGGTGTGCAAGTTTCTGTGGTATGCTATCAAATCGATCCCCGATTGACTTTGACGGTCTCCCATTCGGGTGTGCAAGTTTCTGTAGTATGCTATCAAATCGACCCCGGATTGACTTTGACGGTCTCCCATTCGGGTGTGCAAGTTTCTGTAGTATGCTATCAAATCGACCCCGATTGACTCTGATGGTCTCCCATGCGGGTGTGGAACTTCTTTGGTATGTTGTATAATATGACCGAGGTGCCCCTACCCCTTACTATAGTGAAATAGTGCCATCCAGCATACAAGGGCGGACGCTTTGACGACCGTCTCCCACTCGGTATTTGCAGATTCTCGGATCATTTTGTATAGTATGCTATTAAATCGGCCCTCCATTGACTCTGACGGTCTTCCATTCGGGTGTGCAAGTTCTCTTGGTGCATTTGAAGTATGAGTTGAGTTTAATGAAGTTGATTTCGTCATAGGCACGGTGCTGTGCTGTGCTGTGCCATCGACAACACCAATAAGGAAGGGGCATCTATTCTTACTTAGGCTAGCATACCTAAGTTAAAGCAAACTCCCCTTGCCAATACAAGAAGGAAGAGGATTTCTTATAGTCTAATAAACAATTCATCATGACCAAATACAGTATCTAACACAGGGGGTCCGGGGGCGCAGCCCCCGGTTAGCAACTAACCATTTGATTGCATTATCTCTGAGAATAGTTAGCAATTATCCATTTGATTGCATTATCCCAGGTTAAGGGGTGTTGTGTGTGGTTCCATATCACCAGATTTATTAAAAAACTCTACGTCAGGCTAAACAGTTTAGGCTAGATAGTACGATACGATACGAAGTCATTAGTTAAGAGGTGAAAGAAGATTATTAGGAATTGAAGAAAAAGGTGGTGAAACTGAAATACAGTAGGAGTAGAAAGAATCTGGGCTCAACCAGATCGCTTCATCTTTCTTATTGGTGTTTTGTCTTTGTTGTGCTCCCTTGGGTCGTCAGACCTTTGTATTATTATTGGTTTATTTATATAATGCTGCTTATTATTATTATTTTTGTTATTGTTGGAGTTAGTGAGCCCGCCCAGGTCCTTGTGTAACTGGGAGGTTAGTCACATTTTTTTTTTTGGTGTTAGTTAAGTGTTAGTTGTGTTAGTCTAAAGGTACACTGTATGCCAGGTTCTTAGTGGAGCTGGTTGGTCACTCTCATCTTTATTCCTCTAGTAATGTTTTATGTAGAAATGTGTATATTGAGGCAGGAGGTGGTTCAATTACTTCTTCCTGTCTATTATTATTTATCCAGTTTTGATATGTTTCTGTGTTAAGTTCAGTCACTTTTTTTCCAAATATTTACAGCTTTGTTGTGTATATCTACATTGATTGCTAAGAGATTTGCTCTCTTGTGTAGCTGTTCATTACTGATGTGGTCTGTATATTTTATGTTATATATAAATCTAAGGGCTATATTTTGTACTGTTTGTAACCTTTTAATGCACGTTTTACCAAGGGTGTTCAATGGGATGGGTGGGTAGTCCATAATTGATTTGACAAGGGCAATATATATCTTTCTCTTGTTATTAATGCTAAGGTTCTTAAAGCGTTTTATTTTTGATAACGCCCTTGCCTGTCGTTCCTTATCTTAAGTATGTTATATCCTTTTGTTAGTTAGCTGAATCCAAGCATCCTACCTTCAGTGTCGTATGGGTATAGTTCCTGGTCGACTATTACTGGACTTGTTTTAATCTTGGCTATTGGAAAAATATCTTGAATTTGTTCTATTTGTCCTGATTTTCCATTTTTTCAAAATCATTTATGTTTTTTATCGCCTACCGTGTAGAGTGCCATAAATTGAGTTGATTTTTCCTGGGTATGATACTATTTGAGTAATATCATCAGCAAACATTACATATTCACTCAAAGGGGTAGGTTGAGGTGTGTCTGAAGTATAAATTGTATATAGTGTTGGAGAAAGGCATCCTCCTTGAGGTACTCCACTCTCAAGATTAAACATAGTTCCTAAAAAGTTTCCAATTTGAATTTGTGCTCTCCTATCATCTAAATAGTTACACAATATTCTTAGCATGTATTCGTTAAGTCCCAGTTTTAATATTTATATTTCAAGCCTAAATGCCCAACTTTATCAAAAGCCTTAGAAACATCCCTTAAAATTATATTGATCTGGTTACCCTTGCTTTTTTCTATTGCAATTATTTCCGTTATTATAGCTATTGCAGTTAGGGTATTTCTATTGGGCATAAATCCATGTTGTCTGTTGTTAGTTTTCCCATGTTGTGTTAAAAAGGCTATAAGTCTTGAATTTAATATTTTTTCCAATAGTTTCCTGGTAATTTCTAATAAAGATATTGGCCTGTAGTTTAAATATTTCCTTATTGTCCTTACCCTCTTTAGGAATAAATATCATTTTAGCATATTTTAGTTTGTCTGGAAAGTAACCAGTTATTAAGCATGCGTTATAAATGTTTAATAGTGTATTTAAAATGTTTTCAGGTAGATTCATGATCATATTTCGTGTAATACCTGTGAGCCCAGGGCTTTTTCCTTAAATTTCCTCAGACAGTGCATCATTTCTCCCATGGTTATTATTTGATTATTAGGTAATAAGTTATAGTCTATATATTGCCTTGGGGTGATTCTATGTATTTGTCTTCCCATTTCTTCTTCTATCCTTTCTTCGTGTTCACTATCAAAATCTTCATTTTCCTCATCTGATATTTTAAAACTTTTACCCATTCCTTTTGAATGCTGACTCTTGTTCATTTTCCTCGTGCAATTTTGTTCCATTTTGGTCTTTAATGTATGGTGTTTTTTGCTTGTTGTGCCCCCTCATCTTGTTTATGGAAGTCCAAAATGTTTTTGTGTCTTTAGTCATGTCAGCCGCCATTATAATATCATTCCATTTTTTATTGTTTGCTTCCTTACATGCTCTTAATTTTATCTGTAGTGCTATCTGTGTCGTATATAGTGTTACGAACCCTCCACCCAGCACTACGAAGCACGCCATCTATTGTCCTGATCTACCTACCCAGCACCACGAGCATCTAGGGACGAGACACGAGTATGACTCGTCTTAGTTACCACCGAGGTTTCCCTTCTCCCTATCCTGGTTGTTGCGTCACCTCCAATTCGAGGAGAGAGCACTTGGCTCTGGGAAGTGACCACAGGATCATCTATCCTCTAAACCTACGTACGTGCAGTGACTACCTACCGTCTTCTACAATACTCAGCCTTACTCGTCAGCCATCTCAGCTCCTCACTTAAGTACTAGTATCTCTTGTATTAATTTCCCCACGTCCACTTGCTTCGAGATTGTTTTATGTTTATTAATATGTATATACTGTTAATGTTTAGGTTAAGTTTGGTTAAGGGTAATTTATAAGCTGAATATTTTGTTAAGGGATTTATGGTACTCTATTATATACAACGAAAACTCGCATCCTTTGTCTACCTTTTATAGTCCGATTGTCTTTGTTTTTATTGTTGTTACCTGTTGGGATCTGGGTAGACGTATAACTATATTCTAAATCCCCAACTCGTAACAAATGGCGACCGTGACAGGACACGACCTTAAGTACCATATTCCTTCCTCCTTGTTACTCAGTGTTAATTATTCCTCCCAGTCACTTCTGTTCACAATTGCTTTACGGTGGTTTAAAGTTTCCTTCATATGTGTTTGCATATATTGGTATTATCGTACAGTAAGAGTGACAGACGTAGGATATTAGGTTCCAAGTGTCATAAGGCTTACCTGTTATTACACGTGGCAGTTGTGTAGTAAGTCTTATCGAGTGTAGGGAAGAATCCGGATCTGTTTAATGCCGTACCCTCACTCCAGAGTAGGCTGTTCCATAGTCACTAGTTTACGGTGAAGTGATATCTTGGGACGCCCCGCTCTACCAGGACCCCATAATTATAAAGCCTCAATTATTGTTCTTCTCATTATCTCATTCAGGGTCAATCATACCATTTATCAGGGTTGTTAATCCGGATCTTTATAATGCCGTAATACGCCCTACCTCTTTTCAAGTCTCTTATCCTTATCTAAGGATCTTCTCAGAAGAACAATAATCATAAGTGTAATTTCCTAGGTATAACTTGGTTAGTTTTCTGGTTATCCACTGCCGTGATATTTTCTAGGGTTATCCACTTATCTTATCTTTGGACCATTAGTTAATTTATCCTATTTTTCTTAACAATGGCCACCTCAGGTTTTGATCTCCAGGATTTTATTGAAAATCCTTCCGTAGCTAAATTACGTGTTAATATCCTGAAGAAAGAATGGAAAGAAATAGCCAACTATTATAATATCCCATTTTCACAGCAACTGACTAAGGAAATGTTAAAAATCATGTGATTGAAGTGCTGGTTCAACATGAAGTTTTAAAAGAATCCGCTGTTGACAGATTAACGCCCATGTCCAAGAAACTTCAACCACTATCCACCACCCCTCCTCACTCAGAAGTTGCTTCAGGTCTGGCTAGCCCTCAACAAGAAACACAACGAATAGACGCCTTAGAACTGAAACGAGCTAGGTTCGAGTTCCAAATCAAAATGAAAGAACTCGAGTTGGAGCAGGAGTCGGAACAGGCCAAGTTGGAGCACAAGTTGGAGCATGAGGGAAGGTCGGAACAGGCCAAGTTGGAGCATGAGGAAATGATGGAACGGGCCAAGTTGGAGCAGGAGGTTAGACTGAAAGAACTACAGGTAAGAGAGATAGAAGTCACCTTAACATCGGAGTTTAGATCAAAGGAAGTGGCATTAAGAGAGAAACTAGCTGCTTTTAACCCTGCTACCGCTTCTTCCCTTGTTCCCGGGTTTGATGAATCCGATATGGACGGGTCATTTAGGACTTTTGAGAAAATAGCCGGGAAGAATGAGTGGCCAAAGGACCAGTGGGTGTCAGTGTTAGTTCCTAAATTATATGGTAAGGCTCGTAGAGTTTATAACTGTTTAGACCAGACTGATGACTATGATAACGTAAAAAGAATATCCTCACCTCTTATGCTATCACGCCAGATGGATACCGGCAGAAGTTTCTGGTAACCAACCAACCATTTTCCCACACCTTTGTTGAGTTTGCTCAAGAAAGCTAGGTTTTTAAGAAGTGGTTAGGTAGTTACAGAGACCTCCACATTTCAGGATTTGTTAAATTTGGTAGCCTGGAGGAGTGGAAGAGCAAGATACCATTTCACATCTTGGAAGCATGTGGAGGAGCGCGTGGAGAGTGTTAATTAGGGCGTGCTGCTGAGCTGGCTGATGCGTACGCTTTGTTGCGGAGTCACTGCTGTAGAGAACGTGGTACTTCCCGACATGTTAGGTCCTCCTCTGATGATAACCTTGGGAACGTGAGTGGTAGGTCGAAAGGTCCCACACCTACTCCCCCCGATGCAACCAAGCTTACTTGTTCTTACTGTAAAACCCAGGCCATACGATCCAGAATTGTAAACACCCAAAGTGTCGAATTGCTAAAAGTAGTTCCCTGGATCCCAAGTCCAAACCAATAGCAAATACCAATGTGGAAAGGCCCCATCAGGATCTCTTCTCTTCATTCACCTATGAGGGAAAAATTTCAATCATAGAGGGGTCTCGTTCTTTCCCTATTCGTATACTACGTGATACGGGCGCAGCACAATCTATCCTCCTGTTTAACGTCATTCCCGATATATCTACCGCATTTAATAATGAGAGTGTTCTAATTTTGTGATCTCTATCCCATTCTTTTCCTATCCTAGCTAAAGTGCACCCAATGTCCCTGATTACTGGGAAGTGCAAATAGCCATAAGGAAAGATCCAATGCCTGTGAGCGGCATTCATTTATTATTGGGTAATGACTTGGTAGGAGATCTAGTGGTTCCCAACATAAAGACAGTCGACTCTCCCTTACCTGTCAACTCCACCACTGACCTTAAAAAAACTATTCCTCATCTTTTCCCATCTTGTGCTGTCACCCGGTCACAAAGTGTGCGAAATGGGCCCTCTTCATCTAAAACCACCTCCAATATCTTCCTACCCACAGAAGATCTGTACAATAAGACCATTAGTAAGGATGAGCTCATTAAAGCCCAACAATCTGATCCATCTTTGAATAAACTTCATCATGCAGCAGTTGAGGGTAAAAGATTTTAACACCCTTCCGTGTTTTTATTATCATGAAGGGTTTTTGATGAGGGCCTATAGGCCCCCTGAGCTTGCCCATCTAGACACGTGGTCTGAAATACATCAAGTGGTAATTCCCACCTCAGTCAGACCAGCATTAATTGCCCTTGCCCATGATGGTATTTCAGGACATTTGGGAATCCTGAAAACATATAAAAAGCTCCTCCAACACTATTATTGGCCTGGACTTAGGAAGGATGTGTCAAAATACCTAAAATCTTGTCATATTAAGCCCATCCCAGTATTTTCTACACCATTTGAAAAGATTGTTGTGGATTGTGTGGGCCCATTACCAAAGACTAAGAAGGGAAATCAATTCCTGCTCACAGTTATGGATACCAGTACACGTTATCCTGAGGCTTTTCCCCTTAAAGCATCACTTCAAAAAACGTAATCAAACATCTTTTGCACCTTTTCACTTCAGTGGGCATTCCTAAAGAGATCCAATCCGATCAGGGCACCAATTTTACGAGCAATCTTTTCAAACAGGTGATGAAAGACCTCAGTGTGGACCATTGTACATCAATGCTCAAAAAATACTGTATAGAACACCAAAAGGAATGGGATGAAAGCATAGACTTGTTACTCTTTGCCATCAGGGAATGTCCCCAGGAGTCATTGGTTTTCTCCCCGTTCGAGTTACTATATGGGAGACAAATAAGGGACCCTTAAAATAGTAAAAGGAGCAGTGGTTTGACACTCCATCTAATAAGCTCTTAACGGTTCCCAATGCAGTGACACTTTGAGATAAATTAACTGAAGTCCGAACCATTGCTCAGTCAAACTTAAAAAAGTCCAAGAAAAAATGGTGAAGTCCCAACCTAAATTAGTTAAAAGAATCATTTCTCCAGGTGACAGAGTGTTACTCTTTCTGCACATTCCAGGCTCTCCCTTAAAAGCAAGTTTACTGGTCCTATATAGTTGCCTTTAATAAAAGCTATCTCTCTCAACTATATAGTCCATACTCCCTGATCATGAAAAAGATTCACAACTTGTTCACATTAATCTCCATGAAACTTTACCATTCCAGGCAATCAGGAAGACATCCAGAGGCTATAAGTCAACCTGTATTAGGAGAATTTAGACTTCCCTCTACCTAAAAGAAAACCCTACTAACAGTCACATACTTTCAACAACTTGGATGAGTATTTTTCTGTTCTGAATCCATCTCAAGCAAAAGATCTCACTAAGTTATTATCAACATTTCCTAAAGTCACATCAGACCTCCCAGGGTTTTGCAATATACTTAAACATGATATTAAGCTAATCTCGGATGATGTACAACCCATTAGGCAATCAGCCTATCGACTAAATCCACAAAAAAAAAGAGATTATGAAAAAGGAGGTAGATTTTTTTGTTAAAACATAACTTAGCTGAGCCTAGTACCTCCCCCTGGGCTTCACCTTGCATTCTCATTCCAAAACCCGATAGCACTTTTCGTTTCTGTACCGATTATCGTAAAGTGAACCAGGTCACTGTCTCAGACTCCTACCCTTTACCTTTGATCGAAGATATAATAGACAGCATAGGCTGTGCCAAATTTATCAGTACGGTGGACTTATTGAAAGGATATTATCAAGTGGGACTCACGGATAGGGCAAAAATAATCTCGGCATTTATAACTCCATTTGGTCTTTTTAAATATTTGGTTATGGCGTTTTGGCTTTTCTAATGCTCCGGCCACATTCGAGGGCCATCAACTTCTAATTCCAGGACCTAGGTGGGGCGTTCGCCTACCTGGATGACCTGGTGGTGGTGTCAGACAGCTGGGACGAACATCTAGTGCGTTTGGAATGCTGTTTGCACGACTGCAAGAGACTGGATTCATAAACCTGGCTAAATCTCTGCTTTTGGCCGGGCCTCAGTGACTTACCTGGGACATATCGTTGGGCATGAGTATGAGTGCTGAGACCCAAGGACGCAAACGTTGAAACCATCTTGTCCTTCCCCTCTCCAAGGACGAGGAAGGAACTCATGCGCTTCCTGGGGATGTGCGGCTACTACCGTCGGTTCTGCAGTAACTTCTCCAGCGTGGCCGGACCCCTCACAGACCTTACCAGTTCTGCGGTCCCTTACATCTGGAACCAGAGGTGCGACCAGTCTTTCCACCGCCTCAAAGCCTTCCTTGCCTCCAAGCCTGACTACACCTCGCCCTTCCATCTGCAAATCGACGCTAGTGGTGTCGGAGTAGGGGCTGTGCTCCTACAACCCGACCCAACCACTGATGTTCTTCACCCTGTGGCATATTACTCCGCCAAGTTGAAAAAACATCAGACCAACTACTCGACCATAGAGAAGGAGGCCTTGGCTCTGGTGTTGGCAATA
>NW_024747866.1:0-11153 GCF_018991925.1 Homarus americanus | reverse complement strand
ATGGAGTGGGGGATGGAGATAAAAGGAAGATGAATGTGAAGTGGCACAGGAACGAGAGGAATAGAGAAAGATAAAGAGGAAGAGGAAGAAAGGGATGGTTGTAGAGCAACAGGAAGTGGGAAATAAGAACATAAGAATGGAGGAAACTGCAGCGGGCCTATTGGCCCATACTGGGCAGTCCCGTTTATACCCAACCCCTATTGCTCATATAAGCATCCAACCTATGCTTGAAGCTATCCAGAGTATTCGAGTTAATGATGATATTTGGTAATTTGTTCCTTTCATCCACTACTCTGTTTCCAAACCAGTGTTTACCTATTTCACTCCTAAATCTAAATTTGTCAAATTTAAAACCACTGTTACGAGTTCGCTCCTGGTTGGATAGTTTGAGTACCTTTGTAATGTCCCCTTTGTTTAACCCTGACTTCCATTTATACACCTCTATCATATCGCCCCTCACTCTACGTCTCTCGAGGGAGTGCAAATTAAGATGCTTTAACCTGTCTCTGTACTCAAGGTTTCTAATGCCCGGGATTAGTCTTGTCATTCTCCTCTGGATTCTTTCCAAGGATTCTATATCCATTCTGTAATAGGGTGACCAGAACTGAAATGTGTAATCCAGGTGAGGTCTCACAAGCGCTAAATATAATCTAAATTTTAAATGACGATGAAGATTATAAAGAAGTGAACTAGGACGATGACGGACAAAGACGACAGAAGAAAACCTCGACCTCGTTTTCGATCAGGTCTCCAGGTTTCAGATAATTCCATTCGCTCCTTAGGTATTTCTAGCGTATTGTCAGATACCCAAAGAATGTTCTATACTACTGAGGGTATACACAAACACTTGTTGTCTTTAAAAGTAGGTTCTATTCTCGTACGGGAGATATATATATACAGTAGGACGCAGAACCTCGCGGTCACGCCACGAGGACTCTGTCTTCTCTCTTTACATCTATCTATGTATTACTACGCGCTGGCCTGTACAGATGCCAGCATTCACAAGCTAAATACATAAAGTATAAATGTGATAATTTTTATACATAACATGGTGCACAATAAATGGAATATTACATAGAATTAATACATGTTCTGCACTACTTTACTATACATAATTAATAAGAGTAATATAACAATATACAGCTGAAGGTACTACTTTGTGTCCATATATATCATACACCTCCCTCCCCCCTATACGCTCATAGTTTCATCTTGAGCGGACCTTTTGTTTCTGAGTCGCTCAGACCTGCGGAGTACTGGGGCAGAAACACAAGGTGGGGATGGATTTACTTTAGAGACATCAACATTAGGGGACTCAACTGGGGAGGGGTCAACACTAGGCAGCTCCACAGGTCGGAGGAAACGACGGTTCCTCCACCATACTCTACCACTAGGAAGACGCACTTGGTAGTCCCTGGACCGGCCAATACCCATAACAACCCCAACCTTGTCCCAGCGGTGAGATACCGGATCTTGAATCCTGATCTGCTGGCCGATACTCAACCTGGGAAGGGGGCGGGCATGACAGTCGTACCGAGCAGCGACATCTGCGGCTCGTTCTGCTGCACGGCGGTCACATTCCTCAGTCTTGGCCTGCCACTCTTGAGAAAAAGACTTCGGGTGGGCAGGAACACAAGACCTGAGATGATGTCCGTATAGAACCTGGGCTGGGGAGCGTCCGGTGAAGTTCGGGGTGTTGCGTAATTCCAACAAACCTCGATCGAAGTCCTCGCAGTCGATATTTCCTGAGGGTGACACCTTAAGGATCAGGTGTTTCACAGTCTTGACTGCGGCTTCAGCGTGTCCATTCGCCTGGGGGTAGTGGGGCGAGGTCACGACATGACGGACTCCCCAACGGTCCATGAAGTCCCGGAACTCGTGGCTGGTGAACTGGGGTCCTCCATCAGTCCTGAGGCGGAGGGGAACACCAACTTCTCTGAAGTAATGCCTGAAGCTCCGGATGGTAGCAGTAGCCGTTGTATCACTACCACAGGGGACGACAACAGGCCATCCAGACAGTCGGTCGGCAATGACGAGGAAGGACTTCCCTGCTACTGCAAAGAAATCGGCCGACACAGACTCGAAGGGTCTTGAAGGGTTGTCGTCGCACATTAAAGGTTCCTGTTGCTGGCTAGGTTGCAGAATCTGGCACGGTTCACAGGCACGGACGGTACTTGCAATGTCCGCGTCGATTCCGGGCCAAAATACAGCCTGCTTCGCCCGTCGCTTGGTGGCCTCCACTCCTCGATGGCTGTCTTGAAGGCGGGCCAAGGTACGGCGGCGTAGGGCAGCAGGAATAACTACTCGTGGACCATACAAGACGAGGTCTCCATCACAATAGAGGTCTGATGTGAAGACGGCCTTCAATGAAACCACTGACTTGAGGGATGCAGCAGCTGTAGAACACAACATCTCGTCCTCTGGGGTGGGGCGACTGACAGGGGCGCAGGATAGGGCATCCGGGATGCACAACAGCTTACCCGCACGCCACACAGCCGTAAAGAGATAAGGCGAGAGCTTCTCTTTCAGACGTTGAAGGCGAGGATTTTCTACTGCATCCAAAGAGTAGTGATTGATTATAGGTATAAGGGGGCTATGATCCGTGAAGTAAGTCCACTAACAGGTAGAAACGGCACTTCAACAACAACCAACATATAATCGTGGCATACACACAGCAGCTTTCCCGCGCCACACAGCGAAATGAAAGAGAGATAAGCGGAAACTTCTCTTTCCAGACGTTGAGCGAGAGTTCTCTACCATCAAGAGTAGTGATTGATTACTCTGTTGCAGGGCGATGATCTGTGAAGAGGTGAAGTGCTGAAGTCTATCAGGTAGAAGCTGCACTTCATATCAACGAGAACCAGCAACCAACATCTCCAGCTCAATCTGGCAGCATATCAGGTCTCAGCATCTAGTCAGGAGCCAGGATTCACACTAGAATTAGCGGAGTTTTTCCACCGCCATGGTCCTGCAGAAGGCGTAACCAGCATGCTGTTAAGTCTGGGCGTCAGTCTGGAGGCGATGCGGGTGAGCAGAGACAGGTGGACTCAGAAGGGCCTGCTTGACTAAGCTGGAAAGGCCCCTCTTGATGATCTGGTGTCACAGAATGTCCTCCTGAGGGCTCAGCTAGGCGTAACAGCTGGGCTGCGGCGGAGATCTCGGTGTCAATTCAGCCGCTGATTAGCCAGACCCAAAAGAGCGGGAGGTCGTATCGGTTGGCAGAGAGTTTGGAAAATCTGATTCCACTTACTTTCTCCGGGTCAGCTGCGATGCCTATGACCGAGAGAAGTGCCCTGAAGTTCACTGATGGGCGCGACTACAAACTTGTCAGCGTTGAGGGTAATCCCGTACTTTCGACATCTGGTGAGAACTTGATATATCTCCGGGAGAGGTGAGCTGCGGTAGTCTTCGTCGTGGAGTAAAATAACATCATCAACCACCTTGACGCAATTAAACTCGCCAGAGGGCCGCTCACCGTTGTAGAATGCATCACCGTGGCGGCGAATCCCATGAGACCTCTGCAATGATATCGATATACTTCGGTAACTCGATCTACTGCCAATAACCACATTAGCGTCCATAGTTCGTAAAACTTTACCTTCGGGTCCACACACTTCGAACAGCTGCGAGGGTGTGGGTGAAAGAGGTGGGCTGGGCCGAAACTTGCCAGTTAAGTTTTGACGAATGGGTGGTGATCCGTGCTCCACCACGAGGTTTGGCGACGGGACGGTGGCACCAAGGTGAAGGTTCGTCTCCGGCCGGTTTGACGATTCCTGAGCAACCATCTGGAGTCAAGCTCTTGTCTAACAGCTTCCTTGTAGGCGTGAGGAATCAAGCGGTGTAGATGGCAAGGTGCTGCGCACACCATCCGCGCCAGATGAATCTTCTTCGCCGTGGACCCACCATCGGCTTGATGGTCGGATCCTAAGATTTCTTATTAACCAACACGTCCAGCAAACTCCTTGAGAAGAGTACCAAGCTCTTTTGCGTCAGAAGAGGACGTGTTAACGTGAGATAAATTCTCAACCTGTTGACATGGGTGACCTTTACAAAATAAGTTTAGAGAATTCGCTTAAAAAAAATAATGTGAATTCTTGACAATGGCCATATGATAAGAAGCGAATCAGGATATCATTATAGAACATCAATCCGGGTTGAGCAAGACCTTGCAAAGGTAGGTAGCCCGAAAAATCTAAAGCTGGAGCCATCACCCGGAATATCAGCTGTCAGTTTCTGGTGTCTGAGAGGGCTGGAGGTTTGCTCTAGGGGTATTCCCAAACTTGCACTGAGTGTTTGCACGGACCCGATTACTGGAACGTCGCACCGGTGTCAGGTAACATCTGAAGACTGGATGACGCTGATTCCGTAAACTGTTGACATTGATGTGCTGGGCGTCGTCTGTGGAACTATTACGACAGCAGAGAACGACTGGATACAACGTCTTGATGCTTTACCTGCCCAGAAAGGAAGTAGAGAAGCGGCGCCAGCACTACCTGAGGATGACTTCTTGGATCCTTGGTGGTGTCTCTCTGTGTCTTTGCTACGACAACATTTGTCCATAATGGCCCACACGACCTAAAGTCTGCACCAGACTTTACAGCGGTGCCAGCTGTATGGCTTCCAGTGACCCTGGCGGTGGCAACTTCTGCACACTCCTTTTGAGCAGCTACAAATACTGGGAGCATCATGCTGTTCTTGCCTTCTTTAGCTTCTACTGAAGGTGTAGCTGGAGGTTACCTTGCTGCTTCTTACCCTTTCTGCTGGAAGACACTGCCCTCACCTGGTCAGGCTGTGGCAGGCGTAAAGCTAATCGCTTCCTGGCAGCCTCATCGCTCGACATTTGTAACAACATCTTGAAGGGAGAAGTGGGTCAAGAAATGAGACGCTGAACTAGCTCTTCATCTCAGACACCCGATAAAATAATTGTCTTGAGTTGTGTCTCTTCACAGACTTGAGAATATCCAGGACAAAACATCAACTTCCTCTGAACACCTATTGAGCCTTACAAAAGCCTGCATCAAAAGATTCTCCATCAAGCTGCTTACGACAGGGAGTTCTCTTCTTCTGAAGAGTGCTTCGTGCGCTGTCCTTTGACATATTCCTGCCCAACTTGTCGAGCCACGGCCTCTACCGTCGAAGTTGTCGTAAAGAGCGCTGAAGTGTGCTCGAGGTACGTTGTGTCTCTGGAATAAGCACATACAGGCTGTTATCATTTGTTTCGGCTGTGATAAGCGGCAAGTCAGCACTGTTCTGCGTCGTCTTGCCAACGTCGACGCCATTCCGAAACGTGATAAGAAGCGTCAGACATCAGAGAGGGCGTCTGTACTGCAGCCTTTTGAAGTGTTGTTTGATCCGACTCTGGAAATGGTACCGGTACCTCTGGTCGCATCAACGTCAGTAGTAGCATGGAACGAAAGATCTTGGCCGCAGTAGATCGTTGTGGGGCTAACAGAAATCAAGACTTCAAATCTGGCTTGATCTCTCTTTCCTTCTCGGGTCATCCTCACTTCTATGTGTGTCTTCAGGAGTTTCTGCGTCGTTGTTCTCTTCGCTGGCACGTTTTTCGAACTTCCTGTACCAATTTCTTCCTCTTCTCTCTTACAATATCGTCCTGGTAGTCGAGAAGTTTCCATCCACTTTATCAGTTGGCGGAGATCTGTGGGCGCATGCATACGCAGGAGAGCTGGCTCATGTGACAAACTTAAGGAGATTCCGTGTGTGACTGGGCGTTGTCAGTGTGGGGAGCATGGGGCCTGAATGTATGGGTGGAGAAGGTCTCACACTAAAACTCATAACCCCATCAGGTATCATTTGATCCCCTGTGAACATGCGATTGCTTCTGTACTCTATCTGTGCAAGGCAGGATCCTTCCCCTCGTAATCTATGCACAGAACACAAAGTCTACAGTAATTCACAGAATTTAATAAAAGGTGAATCGTGTGTATTATTGACCTTGTGTGTGTCTTGCCGGTTGCGGGGAGAGACTTGGCCTTCCTTGAGCGTAAAGACAACTGGGCAGTGTCGGCGCTGGTGAGTTAGTTACCCTCAGTTGAGATGGGAAGCATGTACTGTCAGACGCTCCTTAGTCATCTGACTTTATTTGCACAGACAATTATGAGTTAAAATACACAACACAGCACTTCACAAAAACACTTCACTTCACAGCACAGCACTGTACACACAGCATAACTTCACAACGCAAAGTCTAGGCTGTATTATTAATCTGCTGTGAATCATAGCTGAAGGCATAATCAATGGGAAAACTTAGTCCACTGTATCTCACTGAGAAATAATCACTAATATCTGGCGTTTGTCTTGAATACCCACAAATGTTCTACTACTGAGGTATACACAAACCTTGTTATCTTAAAAGTAGGTTCTATTCTCTGTGCAGGATATATATATATATATATATATATATATATATATATATATATATATATATATATATATATATATATATATATATATATATATATATATATATATATATATACCTAGAGGACCCAGGAGCTCGCTTCCACACACAAAGACTCTGTGTCCTTCCTCTCTATAGCCTTTCTGAGCTGGATGTACAGATGCACCAGCATTCTGAAAGCTTCGAATACATAAAGTATAATATGATAATTTATATGCATAATGTAATTGCACAATAAATAGAATATTACACAATTAATACATGTTTAATACTTTTATACATAATTAATGGAGTAATATAAAATGGCCATATAATAATACACAGCTGAATGTACTACTTTGTTGTCCATATCATACGGGGGAGTTCTTGATTAACATCTGTTTAACAATTGCATGAGTTTTAAATGCCATTGACGTTTCAGGTTTTAGTTATAAGGTGAGAAATTTTTTGTGAAATGGTAATACTAGGAAATTCTTATGATCATGGGTGACTTGGATCCAGTTCTATAAAAGGAATTTCTTAGTAATGTTCAGGCATTTGTCTGCTGATCTAGAGTGCCAGGTTTGAGCCAATATTATAGATATATTTATATTCCTCATCTTAATGAATTCCGGGCTGCAAATTCTCAACAAATAAAACATTTGGTAAGAAAATACGGCTGTTTGACTCTATTATGGTGCGTATGAAGAATAACTAATGAATGTATAGACACACATTAGTGAAGTTTTCTATAAATACTGAACTTAGATATTTACTATTCTTGTGAAGTTAAACCCATTAGGAAAGGCAATTTACAGTCGTGCTCTAATTCCTGATGGGAATCGAGGGGGCCTACGAGCCTTATTAAGTTGCAGGAACGCTTTTTAGGTCCTCATTACTAGGCCAGAGACATAATATATCCGTATCTAAAACCAGACAGCTGAAGAATAGTAAGAATTAGAGATATATATATATATATATATATATATATATATATATATATATATATATATGCTATATATAGTATGAACAATGCAGTGCTAGGAGTTACTTTGTGTGTGAGGCTTGTTGAGAGGAGGTGTACATGTGTTTGAGAGCGTTGAGTAGCATGACCATCACGGTGAGGCTGGGGATATTTACTGCTGAGATTCTGCTGGATCAGGTTGAGAGGTGAAATCAGTGGCACTGCTTTGGTGGCTGAGTTAAGGTGATAACAGGCCAATCACCTCGCAGTCCAAAAGTGAGCCCATCACATTTGGAACTCTCGCCGCTGGTTGGCTGGTAGCCGGATGGCAAATGATCCGCCCAACGGTTGTAACCAGGAAATGTCACTACAATGCTCCCCTCCCTCCGAGCAGTGCAGGAACTTGTTGTCTCGCTTGAGGTTGTTATCCCTTGTGAGATAACAGGCGGGGTGTGAACCACTCGGCCACTTCACAGGGTGACGACTCCATCTGGTAAGGCACAAAATCTGTGGGAGAAGCAAAGGAAGGAGGGTTGCAGATAAGAAGGTTGAACAGGCGAAGAATGTGGTGTTTCCTCTCGTGGCAGGTGCAAAGTCCTCCATGGGCGGTGCGGTCTCTGGGTCCGCCGGGCCAGATGCAGGATCCTCATCAAGGGAGCAGGGTCCACGTCAGGGAGGCAAGTAGGTACCTGAGGATGAAAAGAATTTTAGAAATGTTGTGAGCAGGTGATTGCTGAAGCCTTTCTTGGGTAGATAAGGTGGGCGTGTAACTGGTGGGGTAATGCTGGGCTGAGGCCAATCGGTGGTGTGGCTCGCTTCACTGTATCTATACTGACGGTGTCTGATGTCTCTGCCATTGCAGATAATCGTCAGGAACTTTTGCTGACCGTGCAAAAAACCGGGAAGACAAAGGGCGTTGAGTGGAGTTCGCGGTGAGCATGTTTGACAGACATACTCGGCGTTGAGTAGTGCAGGAGGGATGTGTTCGGGCGACGGGAACTGGCGTGAGGCGTGAAACTGCTTGTGTAGTGTTTGCAGTGGGTCGTGATGGGCGGCAGGGAGTGGAAGTGGTAGGTCAGTAAGTGAAGTCTCGGGTGGCGAAGGAATTTTCGCTAGGGTGAGATCTCTGCTGGCTGCAGTCCATGTCCTCCTTGTGTGATACGGATGCCAGGAAGCACTAGGGTGAAACATCCATCCAGCCATGGGGTAGTGCTGTGTGATGGCGTCGCTTCAGCTGCCGATGAAACCACTGTGCCATGCCGTTGGATTGAGGTGTGAGTAGCAAGTAGGTGTGCCTGGAAGTGCTGAGGAGCTGTAGGAGACTATGCCAGGAGTTTGGCTTAAACCAGGCTCCTCGGTCAGTGATGAGCAGTCCGTAGGAGGACTAGGCAGGAGATCAGCTTCTGAGACAAAGAAGACGTGGACGGCCTGACTCTTCTGTAGCATTAGACATGGGAATGGTTTCTACATCGTCGTTGCAACGGTCAATGCAGGTGAAGATGTAGGTGTTGCATAAGGAGGATGCTGGAAGAAGTCCCTAAGAGGTGCACAACCTGGAAGCGTCCTTTGGGTAGAAGAAAGGAGTTTATAAGGGAGCCCTCATGTGTGTTCAACATCTTAGAGGACTGACAGGCCAGGCACTGGGCAGCCCATTTCTAGTATCTAGTCTTGATGCCGGGCCAGACGACACGTTGCGTGAGAAGGCGCTGGGAGGCCCGTACACCTGGGTGTCTGAGACCATGGATGAGGTCGAAAGAATGGCGCAGAGGTGGATGTAGGGCACAACTGAGCAGTCTGGAAGCTACCCTGGGACTTCTCACACCACAACTTGATGTTCGTGCCAGAACAGAGAGTTCTTGGAGGGCGAGACCTAGTGGAGATGTCTTTTAGCATGCTGAAAGGTCTTCGTGTTCTCTGACAGGCTATGTGAGCGGTCTGTAATCCATGAGGTGGAATGGGGAAGAATGGATATACAACAGAGAGAGGTGTCACCAGCGATCTACGTTATGGCTCTTCTTTGAATTGAATTGAAACAGTTTATTTAGCCAGAAAACGCAAGACCCAAAGAGTGCATGGATAATAATAACAATATTAACATAGCTGAGCCAGACAACAACCACGACTATGATTATAACAACCACGACCATGATTATAACAACCACGACTATGATTATAGCAAGCACGACCATGAATATATCAACCCGACTATGATTATAACAACCACGACTATGATCATAACCACGACTATGATTATAACAACCACGACCATGATTATAACAACCACGACTAATATTATAACAAACACGACCTCGATTATAACAACCACGACCATGATTATAACAACCACGACCATAATTATTACAACCACGAACATGATTATAGAAAAACACGAATATGATTATAACAACCACCACGAATATGATTATAACCACGACTATGACTATCACAACCACGACCACCATTATAACAACCGACCGCCAGTTATAACAACCATGACATGATTATATCAACCACGAACATGATTATGACAAACACGACCATGATTATAACAACCACGACCATGATTATATCAACCACGACCGTGATTATAACAGCCACGACCATGATTATATAACCAAGATATGATTATAACAACCACGAACATGATTATAACAACCACGACCATGATTATAACAACCACGACCATGATTATAACAACCATGACTATGATTATATCAACTCATTTATATGATTATAACAACTACTTGAACATGATTATAACAACCACGACCATGATTATAATAACCACGACCATGATTATAACAACCATGCATGATTATATCAACCACGAACATGATTATAACAACCACGACCATGATTATAACAACCATGACTATGATTATATCATTACCACCATGATTATAACAACCACGAACATGATTATAACAACCACGACCATGATTATAACATCCACGACCATGATTATAATAGAAGACCACCATGATTATAACAACTATGACTATGATTATATCAACCACGAACATGATTATAACAACCACGACCATGAATATATTACAACAACGATTATGATTATAATAAACTATGACTATGATTATATCAACCACGAACATGATTATAACAACCACGACCATGATTATAACAACCATGACCATGATTATAACAAACTACGACTATGATTATATAACAACCACGACCATGATTATAAATAACCATGACCATGATTATAACAACCGCGACCATGATTATAACAACCACGACCATGATTATAACAAACTATGACTATGATTATAACAACCACGAATATGATTATAACAACCACGACTATGATTATAACAACGGCTGCCAATGATTATAACAACCAATGCACTATGATCATAACCACGACAGATTCAACTGGCGACCATGATTTAAATAACCACGACCATGATTATAACAACCACTGAATATGATTATAACAACCACGACCATGATTATAAACTAATGACTACATGATTATAACAACCACGACCATGATTATACCAAAACTCATGATAATAACAAACCACGACTATGATTATAACAACCACGAACATGATTATAACAACCACTTAATATGATTATAACAACCACGACTATGATTATATGAACCACGACCATGATTATAACAACCACGACCATGATTATAACAACCATAACCATGATTATAAACAAAACATGATTATAACACCACGAATATGATTATAACAACTCGACCATGATTATAACCTATGACAATGATTATAAATAAACACGACTATGATTATAACAACTACG
>NW_024747865.1:0-10352 GCF_018991925.1 Homarus americanus | reverse complement strand
TCTTCTGTCTTGTTACGTGCGTTTGTATATATATGTTATGTTTCTTATCATTGGGTTTTGTTTTGTTTGGGGTTATATTATATTAGTCATTTTCATTGTTCCCTTCACTTACTAGAATATTCTTTTATTCTCTTCCAGATGCCATACTACCCTTGGTCAGTTATATGAACAATAAAACCTAAAAAAAGGTCGACTCTAGTCTTCTTTCACCACAGGGGACTAAAATATAAATACATCAAATAACAGCCAATAGGAGAACAGAGCAGTCAGTCAGCACAACACCCCAATTTATGTTTTCCTGTTGGATATTTATTCTCCTTTACATTGTTCATAATTCGATGATACTGGAAATGCCATGGGCGGTTTATTTATTTAACGTCATATCTCCCATTGTTCTAAGTATTGCAAAAACAACTGCCCCCAGATGCCCTCCGGGGGCAACGTTCCCATGGGCCCTCCCATTTGCCCTACCAGGTGCGGCGCCCTAAGGGGCCCTCGCAGGAACGTCGGCGCACCCAGTGGCCGTCCCAGGGGCGGCGACGCCCCCAAGGACCCTCCCTAGGGTAGGTGCGGCTACCCGGAGCCCTCTCAGGAGCAGTAACGCCCCCAGGGGCCCTACCAGGGGTTGTAGCAGCCCCAGGGTGTCTTCCAGGGGTTATGGCGCCCCCAGGGCCATCTCAGAAGCGGCGGCGTTCCTCGGGGCCCTCCCAAAGGTGGCGGAGGGTCTCTAACAGGTATTTTGCCCCCGCCCCCCCCAGGGCCTCTTCCAGGGGCTGTGGCGCCCCCAGGGCCCTCCCAAGGTTGTCGGCGCCCCCAGGGGCCCTCCCATGGATAGCGGTACTCCCAGGGGCCCTCCCAGGGGCGGGGGCGACACCACGGGGCCTACTAGAGACGTCCCCTCGCAGGATCCCTATAGTTTGCTTGGTTGTGGTGTCGTACATGTTGCATACGTCCACCAATCCCTTACTTAACTGTGATTGGTGGACTAAAATGTAACTACACCAAATAACAGCCAATAGGAGAACAGAGCAGTCAGTCAGCACAACACCCCAATTTATGTTTTCCTGTTGGATATTTATTATCCTTTACATTGTTTATTATGCGATGATACTGGAAATTCGATGGGCGGTGTATTTATATAACGTCATATCTCCCATTTTTCTAAATTGTGCAAAAACAACTGAACCCAGGGGCCAAAAAGAGGGCAAAGTGCTCCTGGGGGCCTCCCCATTTGCCCTGACAGGTGCGGCGCCCAGGCATTCCCAAATGCGCAACTTGCGTTGTAGCGCCCCCGGAGCCTCTCTAGGGACAACGGCGCTCTGAGGCCCTGCCAGGGATGTGGAGTCCCAGGAGCCCTGGGAGGGTCGTTGTGCCCCCAGGGGCCTTCCCAGGGGCGGTGGTGGGGCTTCAGGTGCCCTCCCAGATGAAGCGCCACAGTGGCCTTCCTAATGGAGGCAGCATTCTCAGGGGACCTCTTTAGGGTGTTGCTGGGACCCCAGGGCTTGCCAGGTCTTCTTGTCTGTTATGCAGTTTGTATATATGCTATGTTTCTTATCATTGGGTTTTGTTTTGTTTGGGGTTATATTATATTAGTAATTTTCATTGTTCCCTTCACTTACTAGAATATTCTTTTGTTTTCTTCCAGATGCCATACTGCCCTTGGTCAGTTATATGAACAATAAAACCCAAAAAAGGTCGACTTAGCTTTCTTTCACCCACAGGGACTGGGGAATATAAATACACAACAGCCAATAGGAGAACAGAGCAGTCAGTCAGCACAACACCCCAACTTATGTTTTCCTGTTGGATATTTATTCTCCTTTACATTATTCATGTTAAGATGATACTGAAAATGTGATGGGCAGTGTATTTATGAACGTCATATCTCCCATTGTTCTAAATAGTGCAGAAACGACTGCCCCCCTAGACACTCTCCGGGGCAACGTTCCCATGGGCCTCCCATTTGCCCTACCAGGTGCGGCGCCCTAAGGGGCCCTCGCAGGAACGTCGGCGCACCCAGTGGCCGTCCCAGGGGCGGCGACGCCCCCAAGGACCCTCCCTAGGGCAGGTGCGGCTACCCGGAGCCCTCTCAGGAGCAGTAACGCCCCTAGGGGCCCTACCAGAGGTTGTAGCAGCCCCAGGGTGTCTTCCAGGGGTTATGGCGCCCCCAGGGCCATCTCAGAAGCGGCGGCGTTCCTCGGGGCCCTCCCAAAGGTGGCGGAGGGACTCTAACAGGTATTTTGCCCCCGCCCCCCCCCCCAGGGCCTCTTCCAGGGGCTGTGGCGCCCCCAGGGCCCTCCCAAGGTTGTCGGCGCCCCCAGGGGCCCTCCCATGGATAGCGGTACTCCCAGGGGCCCTTCCAGGGGCGGGGGCGACACCACGGGGCCTACTAGAGGCGTCCCCTCGCAGGATCCCTATAGTTTGCTTGGTTGTGGTGTCGTACATATTGCATACGTCCACCAATCCCTTACTTAACTGTGATTGGTGGACTAAAATGTAACTACACCAAATAACAGCCAATAGGAGAACAGAGCAGTCAGTCAGCACAACACCCCAATTTATGTTTTCCTGTTGGATATTTATTCTCCTTTACATTGTTTATTATGCGATGATACTGGAAATTCGATGGGCGGTGTATTTATATAACGTCATATCTCCCATTTTTCTAAATTGTGCAAAAACAACTGAACCCAGGGGCCGTACAGGGCAGCGCTCCCTGGGGGCCTCCCATTTGCCCTGACAGGTGCGGCGCTTCCAGGGGCATTCCCAGGGGCAACGGCGCACCCAGTGCCAGTAGCGCCCCCGGAGCCCTCTCAGGGACAACGGCGCTCTGAGGGGCCCTGCCAGGGGATGTGGAGTCCCAGGAGCCCTGGGAGGGTCGTTGGTGCCCCCAGGGGCCTTCCCAGGGGCGGTGGGGCTTTCAGGTGCCCTCCCAGATGCTGAAGCGCTACTAGTGGCCTTCCCAATGGAGGCAGCGCCCTCAGGGGACCTCTTTAGGTGTTGCTGGGACCCCAGGGCTTGCCAGGGTCTTCTGTCTTGTTATGTGCGTTTGTATATATATGTTATGTTTCTTATCATTGGGTTTTGTTTTGTTTGGGGATATATTATATTAGTCATTTTCATTGTTCCCTTCACTTACTAGAATATTCTTTTGTTCTCTTCCAGATGCCATACTACCCTTGGTCAGTTATATGAACAATAAAACCTAAAAAAGGTCGACTCTAGTCTTCTTTCACCACAGGGGACTAAAATATAAATACATCAAATAACAGCCAATAGGAGAACAGAGCAGTCAGTCAGCACAACACCCCAATTTATGTTTTCCTGTTGGATATTTATTCTCCTTTACATTGTTCATAATTCGATGATACTGGAAATGCCATGGGCGGTTTATTTATTTAACGTCATATCTCCCATTGGTCTAGGTATTGCAAAATTAACTGCCCCCAGATGCCCTCCGGGGGCAACGCTCCCATGGGCCCTCCCATTTGCCCTACCAGGTGCGGCGCCCTTAGGGGCCCTCGCAGGAACGTCGGCGCACCCAGTGGCCGTCCCAGGGGCGGCGACGCCCCCAAGGACCCTCCCTAGGGTAGGTGCGGCTACCCGGAGCCCTCTCAGGAGCAATAACGCCCCCAGGGGCCCTACCAGGGGTTGTAGCAGCCCCAGGGTGTCTTCCAGGGGTTATGGCGCCCCTAGGGCCATCTCAGAAGCGGCGGCGTTCCTCGGGGCCCTCCCAAAGGTGGCGGAGGGTCTCTAACAGGTATTTTGCCCCCCCCCCCCCCGTGGCCTCTTCTTCCAGGGCTGTGGCGCCTCAGGGCCTCCTTGTTGGGTTGTCGGCAGCTCCCCAGGGCCCCTCCCATGGATAGCGGTATTCCAGGGCCTCCCAGGGGCGGGGCGACACCACGGGCCTACTTAGAGACGCCCCTCGCAGGATCCCTATAGTTTGCTTGGCTTGTGGTGTCGCAGAGTTGCATACGTCCAGCAATCCCTTACTTAACCGTGATTGGTGGAATAAAATGTAAACCCACCAAATAACAGCCAATAGGAGAGAAGAACAGTCAGTCAGCACAACACCCTAATTTATGTTTTCCTGTTGGATATTTATTCTCCTTTACATTGTTTTTCTTGCGATGATACTGGAAATGCAATGGGCGGTGTATCTATTCATATATCCCATTGTTCTAAATGTGCATGAACAGCTGCCTTCAGGGTCCGTACAGTGACAGTCCTACCTGGGGCCTTCCCATTTGCCCTGGATGACAGGTGCGGCGCTTCCAGGGCATTCCTAGGGCAACGGCGCACCCAGTGCCAGTAGCGCCCCCCGGAGCCCTCTACAGGACAACGGCGCTCTGAGGGGCCCTGCCAGGGGATGTGGAGTCCCAGGAGCCCTGGGAGGCTGCTGGTACCCCCCCAGGGGCCTTCCCAGGGGCGGTGGCTTCAGGTGCCTCCCAGATGCTGAAAGCGCTACTAGTGGCCTCCCCTAATGAGGCAGCATTCAGGGACCCTTTAGGTGTTGCTGGGACCCCCAGGGCTTGCCAGGGTCTTCTGTCTTGTTACGTATGTTTGTATATGTTATGTTTCTTATCATTGGGTTTTGTTTTGTTTGGGGATATATTATATTAGTAATTTTTATTGTTCCCTTCACTTACTAGAATATTCTTTTGTTCTCTTCCAGATGCCATACTACCCTTGGTCAGTTATATGAACAATAAAACCTAAAAAAAGGTCGACTCTAGTCTTCTTTCACCACAGGGGACTAAAATATAAATACATCAAATAACAGCCAATAGGAGAACAGAGCAGTCAGTCAGCACAACACCCCAATTTATGTTTTCCTGTTGGATATTTATTCTCCTTTACATTGTTCATAATTCGATGATACTGGAAATGCCATGGGCGGTTTATTTATTTAACGTCATATCTCCCATTGGTCTAAGTATTGCAAAAACAACTGCCCCCAGATGCCCTCCGGGGGTAACGCTCCCATGGGCCCTCCCATTTGCCCTATCAGGTGCGGCGCCCTAAGGGGCCCTCGCAGGAACGTCGGCGCACCCAGTGGCCGTCCCAGGGGCAGCGACGCCCCCAAGGACCCTCCCTAGGGTAGGTGCGGCTACCCGGAGCCCTCTCAGGAGCAGTAACGCCCCCAGGGGCCCTACTAGGGGTTGTAGCAGCCCCAGGGTGTCTTCCAGGGGTTATGGCGCCCCCAGGGCCATCTCAGAAGCGGCGGCGTTCCTCGGGGCCCTCCCAAAGGTGGTGGAGGGTCTCTAACAGGTATTTTGCCCCCGCCCCCCCCCACCCCAGGGCCTCTTCCAGGGGCTGTGGCGCCCCCAGGGCCCTCCCAAGGTTGTCGGCGCCCCCAGGGGCCCTCCCATGGATAGCGGTACTCCCAGGGCCCTCCCAGGGCGGGGGGGCGACACCACGGGGCCTACTAGACGCCCCTCCAGGAGCCCTATAGCTTGCTTGGTCATGGTGTCGTATATATTGCATACTTACAGCAATCCTTTACTTAACTGTGATTGGTGGACTAAAATGTAAATCCGCCAGATAACAGCCAATAGGAGAACAGAGCAGTCAGTCAGCACAACACCCCAACTTATGTTTTCCTGTTGAATATTTATTCTCCTTTACATTGTTCATGGTGAGATGATACTGGGAATGTAATGGGTAGTGTATTTATTTAATGTCATATCTACCATTGTTCTAAATAGTGCAAAACAACTGAACTCCAGGGGCCGTACAGGGCAGCGCTCCCTGGGGCCTCCTATTTACCCTGGACAGGTGGCAGTTTCCAGGGGCATTCCCAGGGCAACGGCACCCAGTGCCAGTAGCGCCCCGGAGCCCTCTCAGGGACAACTATGCTCTGAGGGGCCCCTGCTAGGGATGTAGAGTCCCAGGAGCCCTGAGGGTCGTTGGTGCCTCCCCAGGGCCTTCCCAGGGGCGGTGGGCTTTCAGGTGCCTCCCAGATGCTGAAGCGCTACTAGTGGCCTTCCCAATGGAGGCAGCGCCCTCAGGGGACCTCTTTAGGTGTTGCTGGGACCCCAGGGCTTGCCAGGGTCTTCTGTCTTGTTACGTGCGTTTGTATATATATGTTATGTTTCTTATCATTGGGTTTTGTTTTGTTTGGGGTTATATTATATTAGTCATTTTCATTGTTCCCTTCACTTACTAGAATATTCTTTTATTCTCTTCCAGATGCCATACTACCCTTGGTCAGTTATATGAACAATAAAACCTAAAAAAAGGTCGACTCTAGTCTTCTTTCACCACAGGGGACTAAAATATAAATACATCAAATAACAGCCAATAGGAGAACAGAGCAGTCAGTCAGCACAACACCCCAATTTATGTTTTCCTGTTGGATATTTATTCTCCTTTACATTGTTCATAATTCGATGATACTGGAAATGCCATGGGCGGTTTATTTATTTAACGTCATATCTCCCATTGTTCTAAGTATTGCAAAAACAACTGCCCCCAGATGCCCTCGGGGGCAACGTTCCCATGGGCCCTCCCATTTGCCCTACCAGGTGCGGCGCCCTAAGGGGCCCTCGCAGGAACGTCGGCGCACCCAGTGGCCGTCCCAGGGGCGGCGACGCCCCCAAGGACCCTCCCTAGGGAAGGTGCGGCTACCCGGAGCCCTCTCAGGAGCAGTAACGCCCCCAGGGGCCCTACCAGGGGTTGTAGCAGCCCCAGGGTGTCTTCCAGGGGTTATGGCGCCCCCAGGGCCATCTCAGAAGCGGCGGCGTTCCTCGGGGCCCTCCCAAAGGTGACGGAGGGTCTCTAACAGGTATTTTGCCCCCGCCCCCCCCAGGACCTCTTCCAGGGGCTGTGGCGCCCCCAGGGCCCTCCCAAGGTTGTCGGCGCCCCCAGGGGCCCTCCCATGGATAGCGGTACTCCCAGGGGCCCTCCCAGGGGCGGGGGCGACACCACGGGGCCTACTAGAGACGTCCCTCGCAGGATCCTATAGTTTGTAGTTTGTAATTAGCCATTACACATGTTTTTAACCGTCACCAATCCCTTACTTAACTGTGATTGGTGGAAGAAAATGTAAACCCACCAAATAACAGCCAATAGGAGAGAAGAACAGTCAGTCAGCACAACACCCTAATTTATGTTTTCCTGTTGGATATTTATTCTCCTTTACATTGTTTTTCTTGCGATGATACTGGAAATGCAATGGTAATTGTATTTATATAATAATAACGTCATATCTCCATTTTTCTAAATTATTACCGTAACTGAACCCAGGGGCCGTACAGGGGCAGCGCTCCTGGGGGCCTCCCATTGCCCTGACAGGTGCAGCGCTGGGGGCATTCCCAGGGCAGCAGCGCAGTGCAATGGCGCCCCCGGAACCCTCTCCAGGGACAAGCAGCGCTCCTGAGGGCCCCTGCCGGATATGAGTCCCAGGAGCCCTGGGAGGTCGTTGGTGCCCAGGGGCCTTCCCAGGGGCGGTGGGGCTTTCAGGTGCCCTCCCAGATGCTGAAGCGCTACTAGTGGCCTTCCCAATGGAGGCAGCGCCCTCAGGGGACCTCTTTAGGTGTTGCTGGGACCCCAGGGATTGCCAGGGTCTTCTGTCTTGTTACGTGCGTTTGTATATATATGTTATGTTTCTTATCATTGGGTTTTGTTTTGTTTGGGGATATATTATATTAGTAATTTTTATTGTTCCCTTCACTTACTAGAATATTCTTTTGTTCTCTTCCAGATGCCATACTACCCTTGGTCAGTTATATGAACAATAAAACCTAAAAAAAGGTCGACTCTAGTCTTCTTTCACCACAGGGGACTAAAATATAAATACATCAAATAACAGCCAATAGGAGAACAGAGCAGTCAGTCAGCACAACACCCCAATTTATGTTTTCCTGTTGGATATTTATTCTCCTTTACATTGTTCATAATTCGATGATACTGGAAATGCCATGGGCGGTTTATTTATTTAACGTCATATCTCCCATTGGTCTAAGTATTGCAAAAACAACTGCCCCCAGATGCCCTCCGGGGGTAACGCTCCCATGGGCCCTCCCATTTGCCCTACCAGGTGCGGCGCCCTAAGGGGCCCTCGCAGGAACGTCGGCGCACCCAGTGGCCGTCCCAGGGGCAGCGACGCCCCCAAGGACCCTCCCTAGGGTAGGTGCGGCTACCCGGAGCCCTCTCAGGAGCAGTAACGCCCCCAGGGGCCCTACTAGGGGTTGTAGCAGCCCCAGGGTGTCTTCCAGGGGTTATGGCGCCCCCAGGGCCATCTCAGAAGCGGCGGCGTTCCTCGGGGCCCTCCCAAAGGTGGCGGAGGGTCTCTAACAGGTATTTTGCCCCCGCCCCCCCCCAGGGCCTCTTCCAGGGGCTGTGGCGCCCCCAGGGCCCTCCCAAGGTTGTCGGCGCCCCCAGGGGCCCTCCCATGGATAGCGGTACTCCCAGGGGCCCTCCCAGGGGCGGGGGCGACACCACGGGGCCTACTAGAGACGTCCCCTCGCAGGATCCCTATAGTTTGCTTGGTTGTGGTGTCGTACATATTGCATACATCCACCAATCCCTTACTTAACTGTGATTGGTGGACTAAAATGTAACTACACCAAATAACAGCCAATAGGAGAGCAGAGCAGTCAGTCAGCACAACACCCCAATTTATGTTTTCCTGTTGGATATTTATTCTCCTTTACATTGTTTATTATGCGATGATACTGGAAATTCGATGGGCGGTGTATTTATGTAACGTCATATCTCCCATTTTTCTAAATTGTGCAAAAACAACTGAACCCAGGGGCCGTACAGGGCAGCGCTCCCTGGGGGCCTCCCATTTGCCCTGACAGGTGCGGCGCTTCCAGGGGCATTCCCAGGGGCAACGGCGCACCCAGTGCCAGTAGCGCCCCCGGAGCCCTCTCAGGGACAACGGCGCTCTGAGGGGCCCTGCCAGGGGATGTGGAGTCCCAGGAGCCCTGGGAGGGTCGTTGGTGCCCCCAGGGGCCTTCCCAGGGGCGGTGGGGCTTTCAGGTGCCCTCCCAGATGCTGAAGCGTTACTAGTGGCCTTCCCAATGGAGGCAGCGCCCTCAGGGGACCTCTTTAGGTGTTGCTGGGACCCCAGGGCTTGCCAGGGTCTTCTGTCTTGTTACGTGCGTTTGTATATATATGTTATGTTTCTTATCATTGGGTTTTGTTTTGTTTGGGGATATATTATATTAGTCATTTTCATTGTTCCCTTCACTTACTAGAATATTCTTTTGTTCTCTTCCAGATGCCATACTTCCCTTGGTCAGTTATATGAACAATAAAACCTAAAAAAAGGTCGACTCTAGTCTTCTTTCACCACAGGGGACTAAAATATAAATACATCAAATAACAGCCAATAGGAGAACAGAGCAGTCAGTCAGCACAACACCCCAATTTATGTTTTCCTGTTGGATATTTATTCTCCTTTACATTGTTCATAATTCGATGATACTGGAAATGCCATGGGTGGTTTATTTATTTAACGTCATATCTCCCATTGTTCTAATTATTGCAAAAACAACTGCCCCCAGATGCCCTCCGGGGGCAACGCTCCCATGGGCCCTCCCATTTGCCCTACCAGGTGCGGCGCCCTAAGGGGCCCTCGCAGGAACGTCGGCGCACCCAGTGGCCGTCCCAGGGGCGGCGACGCCCCCAAGGACCCTCTCTAGGGTAGGTGCGGCTACCCGGAGCCCTCTCAGGAGCAGTAACGCCCCCAGGGGCCCTACCAGGGGTTGTAGCAGCCCCAGGGTGTCTTCCAGGGGTTATGGCGCCCCCAGGGCCATCTCAGAAGCGGCGGCGTTCCTCGGGGCCCTCCCAAAGGTGGCGGAGGGTCTCTAACAGGTATTTTGCCCCCGCCCCCCCCCCCAGGGCCTCTTCCAGGGGCTGTGGCGCACCCAGGGCCCTCCCAAGGTTGTCGGCGCCCTTAGGGGCCCTCCCATGGATAGCGGTACTCTCAGGGGCTCTCCCAGGGGCGGGGGCGACACCACGGGGCCTACTAGAGACGTCCCCTCGCAGGATCCCTATAGTTTGCTTGGTTGTGGTGTCGTACATATTGCATACGTCCACCAATCCCTTACTTAACTGTGATTGGTGGACTAAAATGTAACTACACCAAATAACAGCCAATAGGAGAACAGAGCAGTCAGTCAGCACAACACCCCAATTTATGTTTTCCTGTTGGATATTTATTCTCCTTTACATTGTTTATTATGCTATGATACTGGAAATTCGATGGGCGGTGTATTTATATAACGTCATATCTCCCATTTTTCTAAATTGTGCAAAAACAACTGAACCCAGGGGCCGTACAGGGCAGCGCTCCCTGGGGGCCTCCCATTTGCCCTGACAGGTGCGGCGCTTCCAGGGGC